>NC_056727.1:237546581-237640650 GCF_019279795.1 Protopterus annectens
GCACCTTTCAGCAAGTGCGCATCCCTAATGTCACACCATGTACTGGTCTGCTGTCCAAGATGTTTGGCCCTCAAATGCGCACACTTACCTGCAACAGAGGCAGTCGTGGCTTGCACACATCTTACATGACACGGCATGGGCCCCATACTCAACAGGCAGCACCCATGAGCTGGACATGTAGCCATACCTCACCATTGCATATAGGTTCATAGGTTCATAGGTAGGTATTAGGCTATCAGCCCTAGGGCCTATAGAAGCCTAGCCAAAAAGGTACCCTAGCTTTTGCCACCCAAGAAAATTATTTTCCTGTGCCCCTGTTGAGCAGAGCCACAGAGGTCATCCCCAGGGTGAATTTCCTATTTCCCATCCAATATAGGTTCTTAGGTAGGTACTAGTGCAGATAGTCATTTATGTGGCAAGGATGTATGGGACAGGAATGATGTAGGAAATAAACAGATGGCCATCCAAGACAAATGATGTCACATGTAGCAAACTGGTCATGTGGGCTGCCCAGTAACATGCCTGGACTCTGCAAGCATTTGGCCTATGGGTTAGGGTAATCAGATGTGACAGTTGTACCACAAGAAACATCAGCCAGGCCTCTCTACAGGTAGTGTATGCATAACAGAAGAGGTTCCCAACAGACCTGCATTGCAATATGTACTGGTGTACCATGACCACATTGGAAACCTACAGACAGTATCATGTATGATGCAGGTGCTGCCCAACCAACACCTCACCCCACCTCAGGCCCACCATCCCTATCTGTACTGTGCTGGTGCCAGTGTACATCTGTATGTTTGCCATTCATTAGCTAGGACTAGGCTGTTGCAAGTGGTTTTCAGTGTTTGGGACACTGCAAACTAACACACATGTGTAGACCATAGTTGTCAAGCATCTGCAAAAAGGCTGAAGGGGGGGGGGTGTCATCATGACACACTAGTGCACTGCAGCTAGGATCCTAAGGATGCTACAAATGGCTTTATCTGCACGCAGTCAGATTCAATCTTGCAATCATGCAGAGTGGGGGGACATGTGTAGGGCAGACTGACCATATACTGGCAAATGCAGATGGCCCATGCTATTATACCCCTGCCAGGAATAGTGACTGCTGTAGTACACATAATAGGTGCAACAAACTGTCATGATAAGGGCGTGCACACATATGCACCCACGAAGTGTATGCATCACGGTCAGCATCTGCACACCTAACACATTTGTTAGACACTGCATGTGAATGTACAGGACATATGTCATATATCAGGCTCATATAATGTTAACATATGCGGTGATGTGGTCCCATGGCATATCAAGGAAGACTGTGTCATATCAATAAGGGTGTGTACACTCCTCATAGCCACGGTAAGTTTTGACGGTGGTCAGTGTAATAGTATTGCATTCGTCATACATGCACTGCTGATGTTGAGATCTGTAAATCAGACATCAGGCATTCACAAATGATATCTGTCCACATATCATCTCAGGTATGTGTCCGACAAACACATATGGGCTGTGAGCATTACAGCAGACATAACTGACACAGTAATACACACTCATCAATGGTTTGTACACCTGTGAGGTATGGTGCACAGTACAAGGCAGGGTGCAGAACAGGTCCACAGCAATACTGTATACATGGGTGCAGTGTTTTCCAGGGGAAGGGGCATCACCTACTAACAAAGCCCATGCATCACACATATGTATACTGTTGCTAGCATGGATTGACTATAGCTGCGCTGCATACTGTTGAGTACCATATGTTATGCATGTTGACAAATGGGTAATGGGAGGTCTGTGTGTACTATCTTTGAGCAACCTCACCTGTAGGTGTGTGTGTGTGTATGTATGTGTGTGTGTGGGGGGGGGTTATTTTGTCTGTAAGTGCAATTTGGTGGAGTGGAGAGGGGTTGATTCATGTAGGATGTGTGTGTGCATGTGTGCGTGTGTTTGTGTGGGTGTCTATATATGCACATGTGTGATTGTGGAGTTGTTCATATGTCAGTACTTCCCTTTGGAATCATGCAGCACATGGACATGGACTGACAAATGAGACACCAGGAATATTTGCCTGATATGTAATCACAGGACAGCTGATGGTATAATAAGGTCTGTAGCATGGAACATGCATTGGGAGGGAAACTAGACACCAGGTATACCCTTAAAATTCCAATCAGCAGAAAGGTGAACGATAACCCATGTATGCAGCACTACAGATGCATTGGGGAATTAATAGACAGCACCAGGGAGTGTATCCATATATTTCTGTTGTCCATATGATAAGTTGATTGAGCAGCAGATCTGGCATGTAATGAGCAATAATTACATATGACACTCCAGTGCATGACATTATGGAGTGAATGTAGTAGCCCCTAAAGTATGGGGGCCATGATCATGATGTCCAGACACACCCTAGGGTGAACACTGGATGACAGCAGCGAGGCCTTGTAAAACCTACTCTACTCAAGTAAAGGATGTAATGGAGTAACAGGTCTTGTGTTGTGATCACTTGTCTAGGCATTTAGAGGAATGACACATTAATGGGTGGTATCAATGAGTGTATGTTACCAAGTGTGATGCAAGATGGGGAACGTACGTTAATAAATGTGGGACTGTCTGTAAACTCAGGGACAGGTAGGTATTATGGTGGAATTTTAGGGTGTGTGTGTGTGTGTATGTGTGTGTGTGTGTGCGTGTGTGTGTGTGTGTGTGTGTGTGTGTGTGTGTGTGTGTGTGTGTGTGTGTGTGTGTGTGTGTGTGTGTGTGTGTGTGTGTGTGTGTGTGTGTGTGTGTGTGTGTGTGCGCGTGTGTGTGTGCGTGTATTGTTATGCAATGCCGTGCAGGTCTTAAAGTGCATTTCTTGTTTTCCCCTCACAGGTGGTGAGGTGTGTCAGGGTCCCTCCTGAATGCAATCTGATGCTGGTGTCCATACAAACACGAAAGATGATGATAGGACTGTTGAGGCACAGGTGGGGTTGTCAGAGGCTGAAACTGAGCTATCATTTGACATCCCCCTGTTAGCCACCCCAACCTCGCACACAGTCACAGTGCCTATAGATACCCCATCACAAGTGGCCATAGCAGAGAGACAGTTGGCGGTTGGTGGCAGTGCACAAGAGAGTGTGGCATCTATGCCTGCTGTGTCTGGATACAGCAGGCATAGCCAGATGTCCAGCAGGGCACCACATAGGCAGATGTACTGGGGTGCTTGTGGGAGGGCCACTGGTCATCATGCCCCTGGCAGAAGTGCCACAACTGGTACCACCAGGCGCATGTTTCAGACTGTCAGGGGGGTGCAGGAACATATGGAACTGTACACCTGACAGGGCCTAAGGCTGCAGAGGGCTGCTCTCTTATCTGTAAGTGACAACTTCCATGAACTTGCAGGTGCCCTCCGTGATTATACCAAGGTCATGAATAGATGGTTGGGTGAGATGGTGGGGTCATCAACTGTAGATTGTCCGTGCTAGAACATGCAGTGGGAGTGAGGTGACAGCCATGTGGACGTAGGCCAACAACACCAACAGCTGGCAGTCAATGTGGACATGCAAGGACACCAAGCTGCTCCTGTAGTGGCAGTACTGGCCCCAGCACTGCAGGGGGGTCACTGTCCACATCACACCACATCAGGCCACGTGCACATGGCCCTGGCCAGTCCAAGGAGGGACCTGGTTCCAACGGACATATGTCATCATCAGGGGAGAGTAGCACATCGAGGCCTGTACCTGGACATGCCCATGGAACCCCTGGCAGGCACAGTCCTTGTGTCCATGGCCGGAGGTGGTGAACTGCACACCCTGCCAGGTATGGTATGTAGCTGTCCAAGAAACACCTGTATAGGGCAGCTGCATGTCAGAACTGTGTGCATGCATAACCACACACTATACAAACACACCTAGGGCAACCCCATTACTTACACACACCACATCACCATGCCCATATCATCAAATTACACCCCTCACCCACACACATGGTGTCAAATGTATGCTCATCATCGGTGTCTGGCAAACCAACACACCCTGTGCATATTATGATACCTATGTCACATCCCTGTCATCCATAACATCAATGCAGGGACAGGCTAATATAATTCTGATGCACACAGTGACTGTACTACAGTATACCAATGTACTGCTATGTAACATGTTGTCAGCAGTAATGTTTAATGCTTACATGTCAGGTAGTGTAGCTGTCCAGCCGTGATGCATTATAGCTATTAGTAACACTGAGTGATTGTGATCTCCATAATGTTATCCATTTTTGTTGTCGGTGTACATTGTCACCAGGAGGATGGTCTGCAGTCATATTCCACAAGGGGTATGGCACTGTGGTTACACCATGGCTGTGACATGTCCTGGGTACAGTTGAACACATGTCACATGTCTGTATAACAGTTACTGCCTGTCCCACATGGACAGGTGACCCCCTGGAACATGTATGATCAGCAACCTGATGTAGATCCCTCCACATACACACACATTCTTACTTGGCAACACTGGGACTAGACCCCTGCCTAGGTATGTTGTGCTACTGATGTGTGTGGCTTTCATTGCACAAACCATACAGCATTTAGGATGAGGTGTGTTCCAGGTTACATGTTACATCCAGGACATCCCCGGGCATGTGCAGTATGGTAAAGGGGGATGTAATGGCTGTATATGGACAATATATAGTGTGACATACCATCATATACACATTATCAGACACATAACAGACAGACACACATCCGAGATACCTGGGCCTATCAGTGCTAACTTGTCAGTGTGTTCAATGTGTTACAGGTAGGCTGCACACAGCACATGCATAACTGGGCTGGATTGTGTTATCAGTTGCCTGTATGGTTGATGGTGACAGTGGTGACCATACAGTGGTACATAGGACATGTACCAGGGGTACCATGGTGTAATGACAGTGTACATAGCACCCACACCCCACTGTGGATATTGTACATACTGGAACCTATGATGACACTCTGATATACCCACCATCACACATTGACCATGACTGTGATACAACCCATTGTCCATCTCAACAGTGATACTACAGGGATATGCATCTAATGCACATGCCACAAGCATAATAGTGTAATGCATTGTCATGCCTCACCTATGGGCAGCATCATCACTATCCATAATACTGTGTGGCAATGAATATTGTAATAGGAGTATGTCTCCTTGGAATGCTGTACCCTACAGGTATAGACACATGCACACATACACACTCTTGTCAGAACTCAGTGGGTATCCCATCCCTATCAACCCATTTATACAACAGTGTTGTGCTAGTACTGCAAGGCTCAGGTAACTCTTAGGGAAAGGAGCATAACAGGGTAGATGTAATGTCCGGTACAGCAGCAGCCACATCTAATTATGGCATTCGGTGTTGCAGTGGGTGTGAAGGCCCTCATGGTATTCTCAACTACAGGTGTACTAACACATAGACACTGATATCCTCAGTAATGCACACGTACACATTTGACAGTAATGTAATATAGTAATATGTGTGCCATTACTAAATGTTGGCAGCCCTCACTGACATGTGCTATACAGACAGTAGTCTACAGTTACATTCAACATGTCAAATCATTATCCAGTAGGGGATAAATACTGTGACACAGCTCACACACCAGGAAGATGACAGTGAGGCCTCAGAGTACATCTATGCATGTAGGAGTGCTTGTTGCCAGTACTACAATTAGCAATTTACCCTTGCTTGGGAAAGCACTGTCAACAGTAGTAATGGCATGATACACTACATGCCAGTGTGACGGCACATAACCTGGGTTACTCCCCTTGTATGTAACACATTCACATGGATAAGAGTGATGTACAGGTCTGATATACTCGAGTGTCCCAGACAAGACACTTACACCACTTTTTACTGTAATAATGGCACACAGACGCATGTTTTGTACATGGCATTACATACACTTATTACAGATGTCATTACCCTGCTATGTTAACAGACTGGGATGTGAACACTGGTTACCAGGACTGAGCCATGCTTAGCAGGTGTCAGCATTGCTGCAATATAACAGCTAACCAGATTTGTGCACTGGTAAGCAAAGCCAACATGGTGTAAGCGCCCTTAAATTTAACCGTACCTTAGCACCGCTTAGCTTCATGCAAACCAGCACAAAAGCACTTAAAGCTGCTCAAAAGTGCCTTAACCACTCTGTATCCAGCAGCCCTTGTTCTGCCAAGCAACAAAATAAACATCCCTTGAACCCAGGAACCTGTCCACTATAGCCACAACAGTTAACTACTACACCATGACAGCTGTGAAGACAGTTGTTGTTTTTCCAATATATTTGGCAGTACACAATTGCTGTGACTTCTACAATTGTGTAGTACTTGTTAGTGATATTACTGTTGCATCACATATATTGTTATATCCAAATATACACATATCAGATATATACGATGTGATACATCTGGGAAGGTATACACAACAGTAATGTTAACAAATGACAAGGATATGGATATATACATATACATATGTAGATATATGTCTACATGTACATCATATTTATACACATCTGTATAGTGCATCATATATATGACCATTTATAGATCTCTCTGTATATATATATATATATATATATATGTATATATATATATATATATATATATATATATATATATATATATATATATATATATATACATATATGTATGTATGTACATCATATATTTACAGATATACCTATTTATGTTTATATATATATATATATATATATATATATATATATATATATATATATATATAGATAGATAGATAAATAGATATCTATAACCATATGTGCATATATATATATATATATATATATATATATATATATATATATGTATATATATATATATATATATATATATATATATATATATATATATAGTCTCAACCTCTTAGTGCACGGGGATGTCTTGTATGTATTGCAGATAGACTGCATGTAGACTGTTGCTACTGTAACAGGGGTTATCTTAACAGACATGTTGTGAGTGGGAGGTCACATCTGCTATTGAGATGTATGCCATCAGTTACTGACAGACATCCTAAGGACATCATAGTACAGTACCACTGATAGCACAGTAATGATCCTGTGGACTACAGCAGAGATGTGACCAATATATGTGGACAGTCTGGCACTCTCTGGTCAGTCCAGAGGTGTACACAGATCCCCTTCATGTGAGACATATGGACCAAGCCTGACAATGTGGACTTTAACAGCCATGTACATATGTATATCACAGAAATACTGGACTACATATGCCCAAACAGTTTATGCATTCACCCACACCTGTCTGACCTGACACATAATAACTGGTGGTGCAAAGGACACATCAGTAGTTAGTGACATACATCTGTACAGAATCCCACTGCTTTGTCAGAAATACACAACAGTTATGGTGACCTGGCAGCAGTATGTCTTGCAAATATCTGGACATAACATCACACCGGGTAATTACACTAAGCTGCTAGGCATGTAACAAAGCAGTGTGCAAACTACAGACAGACTGCCACAACACTGGACTACATTTTGTATTGGGGAATGCACATGTACCTACAAATATAGCAGGCTCTACAGGCATGTCTTAGCACAGAGTAACAAACACTTGTGAGAAAGTGCATACCCACAACCAATGTGAACACAGCCACATATGGTATGCAAGCTTAATATAACACTATATGGACTGTCTGATAAACACCTTCCTCATATGTGCCACTCACACACTAACCCTACATAAACTCGGTCACAACACAGTGTGGTCCAATGCCTGTCTGTGGTACGAGAGACATGTGTGTTTGGCCCTACAAACATGTGAGCCGATAGGGTATCATACACTGGAGCAGCATGTAACATCAGATAGAACAGGACCAAGGACAATGGCATCTACCACAGTCTGTACACAGGCCAAGATACGTATTCGCAATACACATACTGTCAACAATCACCATAAGCACACAAACCTCACTACTGTACACACAGCCACAGAATGCCCAAGTTATGGCCTCAGAAATAGCCCCTACTATACATAACATGTCTAGCAGTCTAATACCTGACTGGCTTGTTATCAGGTATGATGTCAATAAATAATGGTGTAGAAAACATGTGCACCTCTTGCTGCATGACATATGTACAAAGGTTGACAGACTTGTGGCTGGAGCCACAAACACAGGGCCAATATTGACATGTTGCTGTGATACCCTCATACATTTGCTATTGTAACAGGGTTTGTTGTGACATATGTCCTATGAGGGATATGAAGTTAGTAACTCTCATGGCTGTCACCATGTACTGACTGCAATTCTCAGACTATGATTCTGCAGTTCTAAGATAGGTGATCTGTGAGTAACACAAGAAGCATAAGACTGCAAACACTGCCCAGTCTGCAGATAACCCTACTGGTGGGAGTTTCCTCAAACACATAACACTGTCATGACAGGTATTAAATCATGTAGACCAGCCATATCCACACACAATCTGTTAAACCAACATTAGTCCAAATGCAGAAGAGCAACACTTACATTCTGTAGTCATGTCTGATACATCCCCCTTCTGTTTATCGCCTGTCTCCACAGTGTATGTTGTTAGAGGTAAATCCCAATACCATCTGAGATGCTGTTTGCCAAACACCGACATGAGGTCCTGCTCACAGTGATTGAACAGACCCAACACCCACACAATGTTCACAGATATAGGAGTGTGTTTTCATGCAATTGGCTATGGAAATGTTACCACAGCTGCTCCACATGCAATCAGCTAGTAGGGGACTGCAATTCATGCAGAGGCCATCAGCTGATCATAAGCATCACTTACAAAACACAAGCTGTTGCCTAAGCAAAGCAAGTATACTTCTCCATATCCACCAGAGAGGGAGTGAGAGAGAGAGAGACAGAGACAAAGTAAGACAGGGAGGGGGTGGGAGAGTAAAACCTAAGCATGTTTGTGTCACACACTTACCAGAACAGGGTTTCAAACCCCTGCCTGACTATGTATTACTATCACATGTCTGTGCAGTTATTGTATGCACTACAGCGCTTACATGTAAGGGAGCTGTCCAAAGGTATATCTGATGGTGAGTGACATCCGCAACAGTGATATAGGAGGGATAAGGTAGGTGTAGTATATGTGCCTGTCCACATAATCAGGTGTCAATGTCGACACACCCACATTCTCTCAAGGACTCACGCACATTAACACAGTTGGCAGGGTCAGGATTAGACCTCCTAAGTAGCTAGTTTGCCACAATACAGTAATATGCAGGTATCACATGCATCACAGGGGTTATCAGGATGATATATGGGCAAAGGGTATGTGAAGGTGTCTAACATCAGATGGCATGCTTCAGTAGGCCAGTGGAAGGTGTAGTGAGTGTGAATGGGGTCAAAATCCTTATACTCCACACATACAGGCACATGTTGCCAGTACATGCATGGGTGCATTGCTTCACAGGTGTGTAGTGGTTGACTGTGCCAGAAGGCTGTACAAGGCTAGGTAAAGGGTATACCTTGGCATCAGGCCACATGACAATGGTCTGCAGTGTGGCTCAGGGGTGTAGTGTCTGGAATGGCCCACACAGGTGGGTATTGTATTCTCCATCCAGACATCTGGGTTACTATTGTGGATGGTCAGTGCTGTGCAATGCTTGCCATGTATGTGTTCTATAGTCCATGATATGGATGGTGTCTGGGATGTGCACACATCCCACATGCATGTTCTGTGGCATGTGGAAGTGTACCTGGGGTGTCTGGGGTATGTTGTGTACACAGATTGTTATCATCAGATGTGCCATTCCTGGCCTCATGTGGTCGGAACTGTCAATGGACACCAGGTTGACCATGCACCTACATTGACGGCATGATACAAGTATTCCCTGTTGTCAGTGGCATCTGTCCAGACAGGGCATGTGTTTAAGACATGGTATGGCCTTTGTTGGTTACAATTGATGACACTACAGTTGTTGCAGGTGTCCAGTGGGGAACATAGTGAAGGAGCACTGTCTGCAATTATGTGCCTATTGTAGTGATGGGGCAGGGAGCTATGCCATTTGTTGTCAGCTGCAATCGCACCATGGTTACTATCTGTGGGCAATATGCAGGAAACTATCAACAAAGTGGTTGTTGCCTAGCCGAGTGTGTTTGTGTATGAGACATGGGTTGACAGTGTTCTCTGGGTAATACAAAGTTTGCCTAAATTGTTCACCAGGCCTTGATGTCAAATGTAGGTTTATGGCTTTTCAACCCCAGTCTCTCTGCTGTTTGAAATCTGTTATCCTTGTAAGGTGGACATTGTGACATTTAATAGGCCCACCATATAAGAAATTTGCAAAACCCACGTCACATTGGCTCCAGTTGTTTCACACTCACAGCCACCTCCACACAGGATATGAATGACAAACACAGACACACACTGAGTCTCACAGCTGCCATGTCTGGGATTGGAATGCCTACCTAATTAGTATATCACACTAGAGCATTACACAGTTATAGCATGTGCCACAGAGATTATTGAGCTACTCTTTCCCCAAAGGTGTATTTCAAACTGAATGACATCAGCAGGCTTGCCAAAGAAGGTCAATGGAGGTTGTATTGACTGTGAATGGCCACAAAAGTATTGCTCCCTACACAGGCAAACAAATGTACAAACATCCACACTTGCCATGTTTTGGAATAGAACCCCTTACTAACTATTATATCACACTACAGTATTACGCAGTTATAGTACGCGCCATGAAAATTACTGGGCTACTCTTTCCCCAAAGGTGTATTTCAAAGTTAATGACATCAGCAGGCTTGCCAAAGAAGGGCAATGGAGGTTGCAGTGACTGTGAACGGCTTCAAAAGCATTGCTCTCTACACAGACAAACAAACACACAAACATCTCACTTGCCATGTCTGGGAATAGAACCCCTACCGAACTAGTATATCACACTACAGCATTACACTGTTACAAGACACACCACAGAGATTATTGGCCTATTTTTTCCCCAAAGGTGTATTTCAGCATAAATGACATCAGCACCTTTGCCAAGGTTGGACAAAGGAAAGTGTAGTTCAGAGGTTCATAGGGTCATAAGTTGATAATAAGCTATCGGCCCTGGGGCGGCCTAGACATGACAATTCTCTGGCTATGACTTCCCACAATATATACTTCCCTGTGCCCCTGTCTAGCAGGGCAGCTGACATGATTGCTGGGGTAAATGTCTTATCTCCTGTCCAATTGTCCAGGTTCCTTTAGAAGAGGGCCAAAGAGGCACTCTGCTTGACATGTATGGGCAGTCTATTCCAGAGTCTGGGGAGTCTCTGGGTCAAGAACACATCCCTCCTGCATGTATTGTTTATTGTGATTTCAGGATTTGGATCCCTGGAGCATGTGGCTGTGAGGGTCTGAAATTCTCTAGGTGTAGCATGTCCAACAGGTGTGGGTTTGACATGGCATGTTATGTTAAGCAGAGATCGCCTCTGAGAACACAATACGTGACAGAGTATAGCTGGATGATTTTCAGGCGGTCAGCATAGGGCATCTGGTTTTGGCCTGTGGTCATTTCATGAGGTATGTCTGCAGCCTCTCTACTTGTAGCAGATGTCTTGTGAGGTACATACGTAACAGGCCATTGTAGTCTGTACTGGGTTTACTGAGAGATGACTACAGTGGGACAATGAGCTCCTTTTCCTGGATGTAAAGCCCTTAGTGATGAGGTGTGCCACATAGGTCGATTTCCTGACTATTGTGGTGATGTGGTTATCAAAGTTTAGACCACTGTCCACCTGTGTCCCTAAGTCTGTTATCACACTTTAGGTGTTTAGTGTATTGCCACCTATGTGGTTCTTCACAGGTACATGTCCCCTCCCAATGGAGATAACTATATATATCTTGGCATTGATCTTGAGGCCATGGCTCAGGCACCAAGCATCTCTTTCTGTAAGGCCCTCCTGTAGAATATCCACATCATGTGGGGATTCAGTATTGGCTCTCAGTGTGCAGTCATCTGCGGCCTTTGTTTGCCCGTGTCTCTAAGTGTTGGAATGTACTTCAGACCAGAAGATGCCGGACAAGGGTGGTGCCAGGACTGAACCCTAAGGTTCTCCAACTGTCACTTGTCTGGGGCTCAAGTTGGTGTCACCTACATTTATAGTGTGGGTTGTGTCAGTAGAGCAGTTGGCAGCCCATCAGGTGATATTGGGATTAATGGCCAGCTTGATACATTTATCTATGATTCCAGACTGGGGGATGGTGTTGAAGGGCTTGGCAAGGTCCAGATAGGCTATGTGATCCACCTCACCCTTGTCCACCGCTCTGAAGACAGAGAGACAGTTGTCATTCAGGTTGAGGTGGACAATGTTGGCCCTTCACAAACCACACCTGGTTAGGGTCCAGTGTTTGCAGGTTGCCAATGCCTTTATTTTAATTTCCAGGATAATACATTCCATGGCCTTGAAGATCAGGCACATAATACTGCTGGGGCTGTACTCCCCAGAATCCAAGGTGGATCCCACCTTGTGGACTGGGATAATTGTAGCTCTGTGCCACACAGTGGGCACAAAGCTTGAGGTGTGGCTATGATTAGACACGGCATGTAGGTGAGGTGCAAGTGCAGTTTGTAGCTCATGTGGTACACAGCCCGGGATGTTGACTGATCCCATGGCTGCTGTTGTCATAGCTGTGTAGAGTGTAGTTTTTACCTATGTGGCCATTATTATCGGCATATAGCAATCTATCCTTGTTGAGATGGGCCCTTTGGGGGTTGGGAGGGGGTGCAGTTGGCACTGAAGCAATCTGCCAGGATACTGGCAATATCCCTGGGAGAAAAGATTTAGTACCATCCTGTTGTAGCTCACAGCAGTTCTGAGCATTGTCATTTAGATTCCTCACATCGCTATGGAACAGCTTGCAGATGTCTTTGGCATCTGTGGCTATATTATGTTCGTAACTAGCCTTGGTGGATGTTATGAGGGGTCTCTGCCTCTTACTGTAGCTGGTAATGTAGTATTTTGCATCCTGGAAAGTCCCCCATTTCTGCAAGAGTTTCCTTTTTTTGTTGTACGGTATGTTTTTGCCAGGGGGCCACCACATTGGCATCCTTTTCTTGGATAGGGAGTGTCATGGTTCAATATTGGATGGCACGATTCATGCATGAGTGAATGTGCTCGTACAATGCGTTCATGTATGATTCAGCAATTGTCCTTTCAGTTCCCTTCTGCATGGGTGTCATGATGTTAGTGACATCTGACATGTGTAGCATGACATTAGCTTTGGAGATGTGTGTTATGGAGGTGTCCTTACTGGGGTGTGGGAGAGGGATGTTGATGTTAAGGGTAATTAGCTCATGGGCATACCTGACCACCAATGGGGTGACCATAGGTGTGGAGCATTGATTTCCCATGTTGGTAATGACCAGGTCTAGAATATTTGAGCCCCTGGTGGGACTATGGGTTATTTGTCCAGGGAATTGGGAATTATGACTTCCAAGAACCATTGTGCACATGTGTTGGTACCCAAGTAGTTTTCCCAGTTAATGGCAGGGTAGTGTAACTCACCCAGTATTAGGGTGTTTGCTTGTATCATAATATTTACCAGTATGTTTCAAAGGCTGTAGTGGGTATCATGGGGCATGTTGGGGGAGCTATACAGTTTGGAATACAGTCTAACCTACTGTTAGTTGCACTGAGGGTATTTCAGACACATTCTGTTGGGCAAGTAGCCTGATGGTATGAATATCCTTGGTGAATATGGACACTCCTCCACCTTTATTGTTTTAGTCCTGGTTTGGTGGCCAACAGGTGTGGTGAGAGCTGTACCTGATTTTGCAGGGGTGCTTTCTGGAGTCTTGGATCAGGTGTCTCTTACTGCACAGATATCAATGTTCTGCATTTGTAGGTGTGCGCAGTGACTGTGAATGGCCAAAAAACATTATTTCCTACACACACATACACAGAGTTTCACAATTGTCATGTCTGGGCATAGAACTCTTACCTGACTAGTTTATCACACTACAGCATTACGCAGTTCTAGGACGCACCACAGAGATTAGTGGGCTACTACTTCCCCAGAGGTATATTTCAAAGTGAATGACATCAGTAGGCATGCCAAAGAAGGGCACTGGAGGCTATAGTGACTGCAAATGGCAAGCATTGCTCTCTACACAGGCAAGCAAACACACACACAAAAACATCCACACTTGTCATCTCTGGGAATAGAACTCCTACCTAACTAGTTTATCACACTACAGCATTGCTCAGGTATAGGATGTGCCACAGAGATTAATGTGCTACTCTTTTCCCAAAGGTGTATTTCAAAGTGAATGACATCAGCAGGCATGCCAAAGTAGGGCATTTGAAATACATCAGCAGGCATGCCAAAGTAGGGCATTTGAAATTGTAGTGAGTGTGACTGGCCTAAAAAACATTGCTCCCTACACAGATAAACACACACAGTTACCACATCTGGGATTAGAACTCCTACCTAACTAGTACATCACACTACAGGATTACACAGTTATAGGAGGCACCATGGAGATTAATGGCTACTTTGTCCTCAAAGGTGTATTTCAAGGTGAAGACATCAGCAGGCTTGCCATAGTAGGGCAATAGGGAGGGCAGTGTGTGTGGATGGGCCATAACCCATTCATCTAGAGGCAGACACACCACACTCAGGCACACACAGGTTTATATTCCACAGGTACGTGTATACAACTGCTAGATGTCTACTGACATGTACTGTCATGTTGCACAGTTAGCACTAGCACCACAGACACTATAATGCTGAGGGATTCCAGAGGCAAATGTCTATGGTGATTGACATTTGCACATCATTTGGTTTTAGCCAATTGGCTGTATGCTGGGTGGGACAGGCCTCATGATGGAAGGCTCTTTGTCACTGTCACTCTCTTCCACACATCTATGTATGTATACGTTTTGCATATTATAGTGTGTGTTGTCCTTGGATATATGTGTGCATTCCTTTCCAATGTGTGTGCAAAGCATGACTGGTGCATATTGAGGAGTGTATGCACTAACATCTGCAACTGTCAGATATGTATGGTCCACTGTTGTTTCCAGACACGGGCTTCATTTCTTCAAGTGTGCGAGCATGTCCAGTATAACCTTTCAGTATTTTGTTGTCTGACATAGCCTTCATTTCTCTAAGTGTGGGAGCATGCCCAGTATGACATTCTGTATTGAATATGTGAATCCATTCCAGATAGATTGTACTTCAGTGCAGACTTTTGTGTTCTACACCTACAGCCAGCAAAATGTTTCTGCAGGATATCTGTAGATCAGTTGACAATATGGGGTCAAAATGGGCAAAGGATAGTGGGATACTGTAGGTAATTGTGTCTGTGCTGCTTCTGCTACATGGTCCTGGTGTTAGCAGAGATATTCAGACTTGAGTACTATTAAACACTGTGATGTTTTATGTCATCAAGTGCTGTCAGGTAGACATATTTGCATACAGTGATGTCCTGGGGAACACAGGGTGAATGCAGCTGTGTCCAGTATTGTGGTCAGAAGCCTACATATTCTTGCACACTCATGCCATTATGGAGGGGAAGCTGCAGACACTTGCTACTGGGTCTGTGTAAATGGTTCAGCACCTTGGTGCAGTGGTGGCAGAGGATCCCATGCTTGTACATCCATCGACATGACAGTATGACCATATATTGCTGTGGTGATACCTCACAGCTGTACAGATTCACACAGGTTACCCAGAGGCAGGGGTCATAATTCTGGACATTACCCCTACACATTGTGGTTTATGAGCAGGTTTGTACCCACCCATTCTTGTGTTTGCAGCCATTAAGGATATCCACACCTCCAGGCTAGTTGCTCAGCATAATGCTTCCGAGGTTATCCAAGTGCAACTAACTCTGGGCAAAACTGCAATCCAAATTGTAGCTTGCAACAGTTCCCCCACCATGTCCCAGGATTCCCACTCCTCTTTTCTAGATGTACTGGAAAATATTAGGGGTCAACCAAACACCCTAATAATGGGCAACTTCAACTACCCCACCATTACCTGGGAAAACTACTCATGTACCAACTCCTTAGCGCAACGCTTTCTGGAATTCATAAACTCCAATGCCCTGGATCAACTTATCCACACCCACACCAGGGGCAACAATATCCTAGACCTAGTCATTACCAACATGAGTGGCCAGTGTTCCACACCTGAAGTCAACTCCTCATTGGTCCGATCCGACCATAAACTAATCACCTTTGATATCCACATCCTGCCCCCACCCCTCATTAAGGAAACCATGGTAAAAAATGTCTCCAAAGCCAACTTCATGCTTCTTAAGACAGAAGTGGTGAACTTCATGACATCCATGCAGATGAACAATACAGTTACAACTGCTGAATCCTACACAAATGCACTCTGTAAGCACTTACACGAGTGCATGGAACATGCTATCCAAAACAGATCCAAGACACTATCCTCCAAAAAAAGGAAGCCAATCTGGTGGTCCCCTGCCATAAACAAACTGTACAACAGAAGGAAGAAACAGTTGCAAAAGAGAGTAAAATCCCATGAATGGAGGAGCTCCCTGGTCAGCCTCAGTAAGAAGCTGAGATCCCTTATAAGATCCTCCAAATCTAGCTACAAAAACAAAATCACCACTAATTATAAGGACAACCACAAAGCATTCTATAGCTATGTCAAGAATCTTGATGGCAACACCCAGATCTGCTTTGAGTTACGGCACAAAGGCACGAAAATTACAGAACCAACTGATATTGCCAACATCCTGGCAGATACGTTCAGTGCTAACTTTAACCCCCACCCCCTAAAGGGCCCATATCTATATAGGAAGAATGCAGAGTCCCTGTAATCACAACTATGCAGGTAAAATCTACATTCTCTAAAGCCAAAAACACAGCATCCATGGGACCGGACAACATCCCAGGCTGCGTTTTACCCGAACTTCAGAACGAACTGGCTCCCCACATAAGCACCATGTTCAATAATAGCCTCGCATCAGGCTTTGTGCCCACTAAATGGTGCACAGCAACAGTTATCCCACTCCACAAAGGGGGAGCCACCACTGATCCCGGGAACTATAGACCTATTAGCCTGATGAGCCTGGTCTTCAAGGCCATGGAAGGTATCATCATGGAACTCATAAACAAAAACATTGCTAACCTCCAAACTCTGGGTCCCACCCAGTTCGGGTTTGTGAAAGGCAAATCATGCCTCCTGAACCTGATCGACTTCTTTGAGGCAGTCACCAAAGCCGTAGATGAGGGTAAGGTGGTTCACACAGCCTATCTTGACCTCTTCAAGGCTTTCAATACCAACCCCCATTCTGGAATTATAGCTAAACTCATTAAACTAGGTATAAATCCCTAAGTCACAAGATGGGTTTCCAACTGGCTCACTCATAGAACTCACACTGTAAAAGTTGCAGACTCCAAATCTGACCTCAAAGTAGTGACAAGTGGAGTACCACAGGGTTCCGTCCTGGGACCTCTCCTGTTTGGTATGTACTTCTCTGAAGTACAGGCTACCACAGAAGGCCTCTGGCTAATGAAGTTCACAGATGACTGCAAACTAGGAGCTATAGTCAAGTCCCCAAATGATGTGGACATCCTACAGAAGGGCCTCACTGAGACGGATGCCTGGTGTCAGAGCCATGGCCTCAAGCTCAGTGCCAAAAAGTGCAGTGTCATCCCCTTTGGTAAAAACTCTGTAACCATGAACTACCACATAGGCAGCAATCTACTTTACACCAAATGTGTGATAAGAGACCTTATGACCCAGGTGGACAATAATCTCTCCTTTGATAGTCACATTGCCACAGTAGTGCCACAGTAGTCAGGAAGTCCTTCTACATTGCACACCTCATCATAAAAGGGTTCTCATCCAGGAAAAAAAGAGGTCATTGCTCCCCTCTACTCGACACTCATTAGACCCATTATAGAGTACAATGCTCCTTTTGGAATGTACCTCACAAGACATCTGCAGCAGCTGGAAAGGCCACAGAAGTACCTCACAAAGAGGATTACTGGCCTCAAACAAATGCTCTGCACTGACTGCCTCAAAAAACGTCAGCTTTACTCCACAGCATATCACCTACTTCGAGGTGATCTCTACCTGACATATAAAGCTATGTCAAACCCAGAGCTGTTGGACATGCTACACCTAAAGAAATCCCAATCCCTCTGAGCTACACACTCAACCCTTGTCACCACAATAAACAGGACATGCTGGAGGGATAGATTCCTGTCCCAGAGACTTCCCATACTCTGGAACAGGCTACCCATCTATTTCAAGCAAAGTTCTTTATTATCACTCTTCAAGAAAAATCTTGATGAGTGGATGGGAAATAGGAAATACACCCTGGGGATCACTTCAGTGTCTCTTTTCGACAGTGGCACAGGAATATAACTATCTTGGGTTGCGTAAGCCAGGGAACCCTGTTGGCTAGGCTTACATAGGCCCTTGGGCTGATAGCCTAGTACCTACCTATGAACCTATGAACCTATGAGATAGTATGTGCACATGGCTGAGTTTCAGACTTTACACACCCCATGCCGCCCATGCTCCCACTCCCCCTCTATTATTCTATCCTCTTCCATACATTATGCAAACATTTTCTGATATTTTCCCTATTGTTATCACCTCATCACAGCAGTAAATTGGTGTTGGTCCACAGTTCATGCAGTAGGACATGGTGGACATGTTACTGTGATTTGTCCACATGGCCTTGCATTTGGGTTCTGTGGACTGTGTTATGTTGTTATTTGGGAGTCCATGACATAACATACATTGGCAGTATGGGTGAGACACAGGCCTTTGGCAGAGGACTGTAGGGCATTTGGTAGTGATGCAGGCCAGCTGTAGCAGGCCATTGCATTCTGTCAGACCTACAGTCCCAGACTGCAATACACTATATTAACCTGGGGTGACAGGGTAGGTATGCATGGTGTTCATGCCAATACTTTCTGTCAATATTTATCCAGTGTTGTGGATGCTGGCAGGGTGCTGCTTACAGCTAGGGACACACCTGCATGAGACACCTGCTCTGCATACTGCATTCTTTCACGATTGCCATACACAGGTGGGGGTCATATTGTACTCATTCCCAACAGCAGGGATAAGATTGGAGAGGTACCTGTGGGTGGTGGTTGGGTGAGCTGTGTGCATGTGTGCTATGGACACTACTTGCACCTGACTCATAGATATGCATGGGACATTCCACTTATGCTGGCTTGTGCAGGGACATCAGCTGTCTTTCATTACATCATTCCTATACCTTTTGTGGTCTGCCAATGTTTGGCCAGATGACATCGGTATTCCCTACTACAGGCCCAGATAATGTGCTGCAAACCTGTATGTACAATTTCAAGGGTGTGTCCATTTGACAGTTGCATATTATACACTGTCTGTTTGGGGTACTCCCCCCTGTACACTGCTTGCATATATGGGCCGACAGTCATGCAATGTCCATCTTTCAGGTGGTGGCACATATTATTTCCATACATTTACATTACATTACATTTGCTGGAATGTGTTATACTGGGAAGCATTGTGTTTGGCACTGCAGTTGTGAGAACTTGGTCCTGTCATCAGCGGTAGAGGGAAATGGCCACCAGGACAAACCTCACCATGCATACATACTGACCACTCTTACACAATATACAACACACACAAATCTAACACATGCAGACCTACATATTGTACACATGTTACAACCTATGCTGCTACCTTGGCCAGCTCAGGTAATCTGTGCTCCACTGTTATTATACCTACACATACATGTTACTATATTTCTACATAGGATTGGGGTGCACACTTGTGTGTTACTACATCTCTACATAGGATTGGGGGGAGCACACCTTACCGGAACTATATTTCTACATAGGATTGGGGGGCACACCTGACTGTTACTACGTGTCTACATAGGATTGGGGGCGGCACACCTGACTGTTACTACATTTCTACATAGGTTTGGGGAGCCACACATGACTGTTACTATGTGTCTACATAGGAAATGGGTGGGAGCACACCTGACTGTTACTACATTTCTACATAAGATTGGGGGGGGGGCACACCTGACTGTTACTACATTTCTACATAGGACTGAGGGGGAGCACACCTGACACTTGTACACATTTGCTATGACTATACTGGTACTCCATTTCATTCTGTATTCTAACCTATCATGCTGACTAGAGGCATATCAGTGTACTACAGGTCTTAGGTTTGATTGACCTACATTTCAGTTTCTGACTTCTTACCCTTCAGAACTAACATCCCACTGCCTGACCTGTTGTAATCTGTCTGTGTAGGCCTGGGGGGGAGGTTACCCATAGCCATCAATCAGAGACCTTAGCACAGCCTTAGTTTGTGTTTGTCTACACCTGTCCTGCTGGTTGAGAATGTTGTTGGGTATGTGAACCTCCCTGACTGGCATGTGTATGTCATATGGATACACATGTGGTCCACCACATTTCCTGCAGTGGGTTTTGTCACCTTGTCTAGTACTGGCTACTATGGTGACACCAGCATTTGTTACAGATCTCATGCTGTCACTAAAGGCGTCTACTATTTGCTGGCATCCCATTCAGCCACCCAATTCCCTTGCATGCTCACATCCATACCATAGATACAAGTAACAACACATACTACTCCATTCAGCAATTGATAGGGAGACTGACTTACCTTGTGGCTGTGCCAGTATTGAGAATGATGCTGGAGGGCTGCCTATGTCTGATGCACATAGTACACTCCCTATACATTGTTAAGCACAGGTAATGTCATGTTTGGCATCCCTTTTACTGTATGTGCGAGTCAGAGAGAGGTGTCATTCCCAGGGTCCTTACTGTGTCAGTGTATGTGTTATGCATTGCCTCTTTCCCAAGGCCAGGGCATACTGGGCATGCTTCCTTCTGCCTACTTGGGCAGGCTCAGGTTGTTCCTCCTCTGAGTCACTCTGTGCCTGTGCAGCCCTTGGCAATGGTGGGGGGGGGCTGTGTGGCCCTGCACCATGCTGTTCCTGCTGCAGCTGTTTCCACAGGATCATATTGTGTAGCATGGCACATACAATGACAATTTGGGTACATGTGGTGAGTACTGCAAGGTTCCACCGGATGTGCCCAGGCACCGGAACTGTGACTTGAGCATCCCAAACACATGCTCTATTATGATTCTGGTCTGTGAGTGAGCATCATTATGGAGTTCTTGTTCGGGTGTGTGTGCATTTCTAAAGGGTGTCATCAGCCACGGCTCTAGTGCGTAACCAGCATCCTCCACTAGGTGACCATAAGGGATGTCCCCATTGGCAAATCCCTGGTACAGCTGCATCATATGCCCCAAATGTGGGAGTCATGATAGCTTCAAGGGCAGCCAGCACACACATTCATTATAATGCCCTGGGCATCACACATGACCTGGCAGTTAATGGAGGGTAAGCCCTTGCGGTTGATGTAGACCCTACCCTGTTCACCGAGTGGTGCTTTGATGCTATAGATCTATAGCACCCACTACCTCAGGGTATTCTGCTATTTGGTGGAAGAGATGCATACTGCTGGCCAACGCCTCACGCGTGTTGGGGAAATATATGTGCTCACCGGCATGTGCTGACATGGCATCCAGGAACTGGTGGAGTACCCTGGATGCTGATGCCTGTGAGATCCCCATGATATCCCCAGTTTGCCTTTGGAAGGTACCTGTGACTAGTATTCTTAGGCCTATACATACCTTGATATCCATAGGGATGGGCTCCCCTCTGTTAGTTCTGTGTGTCAGGTATGGCCGGCAGAGCTCAACAATTTGCTGTAGGAGGTCCCTGTCCACCCTATAGGGCTCCACTTTCTTCAGCTCATGTAGCCCCTGGTAGGTTACCCTGGGTCTGTAGACTCCTCTCCATCTCCTCACTGTGAATTGGTCGACCGCATTCCATCCTCACCACACTCAGCCTCTTCCACATGCTGATGTATGACAGCTGCTGCAGCCCATATGGTGTAGAGTATGTGGGAAAAACCAGGGGAAATGTGTTTGCATAGTTTATAGTAGTGTTCTGTGCTGAGCTGGGCTTCTGCCTGTGTAATTGGCTAATTTTGACACATTTCACCTGTCAGCTATGCTAGTTCTCCTTGATTACCTTCCCACTGCTGTTTTTCCCTTCCCATTGACTTCCAGTTTAAGCCCGGGGGTGCGCCATGCAAACACAGTGCTCAAATGGGCACAGAGCTGCTATTTCCTGATTTAATTTTTTTTTCCTTTAAAACACGGTGCAGGGTACACACACCTGCTTAGGCAATGTAAAGAGTGCTAGGCAGCCTCAGACACACCCCCTTACTTAGCTCTGCTAAGCTAAGGGCAAACCCGAGCCACAGGGCTCTAATAAGCTTACACTATGTCTGACACCCCCCCCCCCATGATGTCAGCTAACCCTTAGGCTTGAACTATGCTATTCCTGCACTTACATGGTTGGGTGCTGGCTAGCATTGAAGGGAAATCTGGGATTCAGTATCATTCCCCTCATTTACATAGGATTGCCTGCTAATGTATAGTTACAGAGCCCACAATGAGCCTTCCCCGATAGCAACCACTATTCACTGGTCATGTTGTCTTCTGCATGCACTTTAGTATAATTGCAAAATAGTGATTTTGGTTAGAATGCATATTTCAGGGTTTTTTTTATATTTTCAGACCAATCCCATTTGCATGCCACTGCCCTATGCTTAAACAGCTGAAATCAGCTAAAAAAATAAATGTTTTTTTTTTTTTTTGCCAACTGTTTTCCATGCTATTGGCCATATATTTGGCCATTGGCATGCTTTACACATAATATACACCCTTTGTTTGGGGCTGTCATGGCTCCATTTTGTACTATCTGAGTATATTTCTTCGTGGATCAGGAATTCATCTCATTTGCATGGTTTTTACCTGCAAATGGGGTAATTTGCATACAGGAGCTGTGTCCATGCAGGAATAGTGCAGGAGTACTCATGCTCATCCCTGGAGCTTATTCCTGGATCGCACAGTGGCCATATTGCCTCCAGGAGCTTCTGCACTATTCCTGCATGCCGTGCAGGGCTTGCTGAATCCGGGGGTATGGTGAGAGTAGAAGTGGATGAGACAAATTAATCAATTTGGGTATGATAAGGAGAAATGCGATTATAAATATGTGTTTATTTTGTTACAGTAAGTCTAGAAGTCCAAATGAATGAAGAACTACCAATAAATTTTAATTTTACTTATGTATGTAAATATATATATATATATATATATATATATATATATATATATATATATATATATATATATATATATATATTTATATATATGCATATATATATATATATAAATATAAATATATATATATATATATATATATATATATATATATATATATATATATATAGATATATATGGGTCTGCTTCACATAATCGAACATCCAAATGTTCGAATTTCATATGGTCGAGACCATATGTTTGAACATTTAAATGTTTGAAAATGTGAAAAAAAAAGGAATAAAAAAAAAAAGTGCTAATAGGGGGGGCAAGCCCCCCTGCACCCCTCCCATGCTATTTAAATATACCAATTCCGAGATCACACTACATTGCGGTAAAGGGAAATCTTCCCATTCCATGCTCTATGGAGATTCCCATTCAGACCGGTTGAGCTTTTAAAAGTTCGATCATATGGTCTTGGCCATATGAAAGTCATAGGTTCATAGGTAGGTACTAGGCTATCGGCCCTGGGGCCTATACAAGCCCAGCCAAAAAGGTACCCTTGCTTTTGCCACCCAAGAAAATTATTTTCCTGTGCCACTGTCGAGCAGAGCCACAGAGGTGATCCCTGGGGTGAATTTCGCTTTTAAACATTCGACCATCTGAAGGGAACCCTTATACATATATATATATATATATATATATATATATATATATATATATATATATATACACATATGGTTTATTATTAAAATGTTGAGCTGAGATGTACTCATTTCAAACTACAGATGTTCGAAGTTTCATTTGAGTGAACATCTCAATGTTCAAATGTTTATATTAGTGGATGCAGTGTGCATTCGTTAATATAAACTTTTGAAGAATTGTACAGAGATCACAGTACAGTGCAGTTAGAGAAATTCATCCCTTTCCTCATTGTAGTGCCATCTCAGAGTTGGAATATATAGTTAATGGGGTGTGGGGGGTGCAGCCCACCACAGGCGGGTGCAAGGGGGCTTGCCCCCCTGCAGAAAACTTGATGTTAGGTACAGCAGGTCATGTAAAGTGAACTCCTACAGCTAACATCAGGTGATGTTTTAGAAAACAATGTCGAATCAGCTGAAATTGTTCAGCTGATTCAACATTTCAACCTGTTGTATATTTTAAATTTCGAGGTTTACTTTCGATATATAGGTCAGAAAATGATTCTGACCTTCGACATATTGATAGTAAACATATATATATATATATATATATATATATATATATATATATATATATGTGTGTGTGTGTGTGTGCGTGTGTATATCTCCACATATATATTTTCCTTTCCTATTCTCCTCTCTCTTTCACCTCCTTCACAGTCTATCCCTCTCACTCTCCTTTATTTACATTTCACTTTATATTTCTCATTTTTTTCTTTTTCTTTTTTCACACTTTCTTCTATTTATTTATTTATTTATCCTTTCTCTCTTACACTTTAGTTCCCCTCTGATCATTTACATTAAAAAATGTAAATTCCAGTTACCCAGAACAACAGTATCATGAATGAGAATATATATCCAGCATGTAACTCTTCTACTCTTTGGCTTCTCCTGCCTTGAAATACTTTTATGGCTTAAAACAACATTCTCTATTTATTTATTTATTTATTTATTTATTTATTTATTTATTTATGTATTTATTTATTTATTTATATCTATTGACTTTTGTTAACCGGGTTTGTCCAACTGGTCTTGTCGCCCATTTTCAGTGGAGACCCGAGGAGAAAAGCTCCAGTAATACATTTAAAAACAAGTACAATTTTAAACAATATTGATATAATAGCAGTTATAGCAAAACAATTCATATATGTTGGGTTACATGCATAAAGTTAAAGTTGCATTAAAAAGAAGCTAAGTAACAATTTTTCATTGATATAGTTCAATAGGTCAACAATAAACATTTTTTGTTTGTATAAAATTGTGCAAATGCATAGTAGACACATTGGAGAGAGAGGTGTAATGAGGTACTAAGTATGGTCCTTTTGAAGGTACATAAAGGGAAGGAAGACTAGGTAGGGTCATGGCAAGGGCAGATTCTGGAATTGAGAAAATAAGCTTTTAGTTCATTTTTAAAGTGTGAGGTGTGGGAGATTGAACGTAAGTCAAGGGGAAGTTTGTTCCAAGCATGGGCAAAGGAGTGTTTGTAGAGTAGTTTGCCTACTGACATTTTTGGGTGGTAGATATCAAGTAATTGTTGGTTAGAAGTATGGAGGGTCCGGGATGGGATGTAGATGGAGACTAAGGAAGATAGAGATGGACAGAAGGAGGGTTTATAAAGAAGAGTGTAGCATATGAAATTGATAAGATAGCAGAAACTGGGGAAGTTCAAGCCATTGAAGAGAGTTTAAAGAAATGCAGTTGTGTGAGTTGTATGGGGAGTTAGTAATGAATCTGGCTATTTTATGGTAAGTCTATTTGCAGTTTGTTTAGAGTGGAGGCCTGGATATTGGTAAGAACTGGGGCAGTGTATAAGAGAGACGGGAGGAGGAGTGCCTGGCCCAGGGTAAGTCTAGATTCAGTGGTTAGGAATTTTGTGTTCCGATATAGCAGACCTAGTTTCTGTTTTTTTTTTTTTTTATACATTGGAGTATGTGTAGGTTGAACTTGAGTTCGTCATCGATAATGACCCCTAGGAGTTTTGTGTGGGTGTAAGGTTGGATATTTGTATTGTTAGAAAATATAATAAAAAAGGAGGTTTTGTGATGAGAAAGAGAACAGGGAAGGAAAAGTAGAAGTTTGGTATTTTTGGGATTTAGGATCAATAGGTTGTGAGAGAGCCATTGTTCAGTGGATAGTAGGGCCTGTTGGGTTAGGGAGTGTAGTTCAGGAATGTTATTTGAGATGGATATAAGTGTGGAGTCATCAGCATACTGAATAAGGGAGGATTCTTTGCATGAGGTGTAAAGATCATTGGTGAAGATGTTAAACAAAAGGGGTCCCAATATGGAGCCTTGGGGAACACCAGTGGAAATGGTAAGGAAAGGTGAGGAGGATGAGAGCCATTTGACAGATTGTTCCCTACCAGATAGGTAACTATTACACCAGGCAAGTGTGGAAGGGGATAGGTGGAGATTTGCGAGTTTGGATAGTAGTAGAGGATGAGAGACAGTATTGAAGGCTTTGGAGAGATCTAGGAAGAGACAGGAAATGATTTTATTGTTGTCCAGGGCCTCTGCAATGATATGAGTGAATGAGAGGAGGGCAGTGGTGGTGCTGTGGTGAGGACAAAATCCATGTTGGGAAGGGGTAAGTAAGTGGTGTGTGAGGAGGTGATTGAGAAGCTGTGAGTGAATACATTTTTCTAATATCTTGGAGAGGGGGGACAGAATGGCAATGGGTCAGTAGTTTGAGGGGTCAGTGGAGTTTCCACCTTTATGAAGAGGGATAGTGAGGAAAGATTTCCAATGGGTGGGGACAGCTGATTCCAGAATAGATCGATTAATTAGTATAGATACAGGGTAGGCAACTGAGTCTGAAGCAAGTTTAAGGAATGTAGGAGATAGATTGTCAGTGGAAGGAGAGCAAGGTTTTAGCTTGAGTAGTAGAGATTTGATGTAAGTAATGGGAACTAGCTCAAAAGAAAACAAAGTTGTGTTAGTGGGACTTGGAGCAGTGGATGTCGAAGTAGAGCTTGGCTTAGATGTTACCAGATTTTGGATGGAAGAGATAAAGTGTTTATTCAGGAGGGTAGCTGTTTCCTGAGAGGAAGAGTTAGGGTATGGGGAGGGATTAGAGGGCTTTCCAGGATAGAGGATGTTGTTGAGAGTTGACCAAAAGTTTCGAGGATTGGATTTGTTGTTAAGCTGAGCAGAGCTATAGTATAACTTTTTGTCATTAGTTGTATGTTTTTTTGCAAGGTTCCTCAGTTGTCTGTATTTTTGAAGAAAAGGTGGTTGTTTAGTTTTAGTCCAGGTTTTCCAAGCATGATCTCTTTGTTTCATAAGGGACCTAGTCTCTTTGGAGAACCAGGGAGCATGGTTTGATTTTACTCTGATCTTCCTAGAGGGAGCTAAGGTGTTTAGAGTATTCATGAAGATGCTATTGAAAGTGCTTACAGCATCGTTTAGGGGGAGGTGTTTTAGGATGGACCAATCTATGTTGTGGAGAATGGAGTTAAATTGGGAGGAATTGAAAGTCGATAGTTTTCGACAGTCTTTGATAAGGTGGGGTTTAGGAATATGGGAGTAGTGTCTTAAGATGGTGGTTGGGAGATGATCACTGGTTGAGTCAGGTAAGGTGGTGGGATTGTGGTATTGGTGGGGGGAATTGGTAAGGATCCAGTCTATGATGGAGCTGGAAGTGGAATTTTTATGGAAGCGAGTGGGAGATGTTATAAGTTGGTGGAAGCCGTGTAGGTGGATACTGAGTTGGGGGGAGTCAGTTGTGAGTATGGACCAATCAATGTTGACATCACCAAGGATAAGTGTCTCATATGGTATGTTGTGGGAGAACCAGGATACAATGTTTTCAAGAATGGGCAGATTGTTACCAGGAGGAAGATAGATAGAGGCAATTGCAAGTTTTTTTGTGGGGATTCAGATGGCAGTTAAGGATGATGATTTCAGCTGGGAGGAAGTCAGGAATTGGGGAAGGGTATGGTGAGAGGTTAAGAACGTTTGAGTAGGGGATGGCCATGCCACCACCTTTTTTTTACAGGTCTATCAGATCGGAAGATATTATAACCTGGTGGGAGTATTTCACTATTTGAGATTTGTGGCTTGAGCCAGGTTTCAGATACGGAGAGGATGTGAGGGGTATTGAGAGCTATCCATGAGTGCAGCTCAGTGACTTTATTTGCTAGACTCTGAATATTCAATGAGTAAATAGTTAAGTATTTGGATGGAGATGATTGTTGTGACAGAGGTTGGTGACTGTTAGAGGAGTAAGATGGGGCAGTGTAGAGGTAGTTTTGGGGAGAGAATGTAAATTATTAAGTTAAAGAAAGGTAGTCTCCATGCTGTGCAGCATTCTCAGCCCAGGGGGATGAGAGAAACACAAACATTCCACTGCCAAGCACATCTCTACTCAATATGTCACCAACACAACACAACAGGAAATGGAAGCACTCATGCATTCCAAACAACAAAACATAAAGCAAGCAAACAGGAATGAGAACAATATTAAAGAAAACAGGCAATCACTTACTGGCTAAGGCTGTTGCCACTCTTATAGTGCCTTTTTTAGGCAAGGTTCAAATGACAAATTCACTACCATAACAGATACAAGCAAGCAAAATCTGAGGGTATGGCTACTCAATGCTAGAAGTCAAACCTCAAAATGCACTCACTCGAGGCACTTCTTAAAATGGAGAACATCAACATCTATGCAGTGACAGAGACCTGGTTCAAGGCTCCAGGCTATAATTCATACCACACCTTACGGCCACCTAACCTGGACCGAAACACTAAAGGCGGAGGCGTGACCATATTCATTAAGGATATCCACACCTCTAGGCTAGTTGCTCAGCATAATGCATCCGAGATTATCCAAGTGCAACTAACTCTGGGCAAGACAGCAATCCAAACTGTAGCTTGCTACAGATCCCCAGCCATGCCCCAGGATTCCCAATCCTCATTTCTTGATACACTGGAAAATATTAGGGTACAACTAACACCCTAATAATGGGCAATTTCAATTACCCCACCATTAAATGGGAAAACTAGTCATGTACCAACTCTTTTGCTCAACGTTTTCTGAAAGTCATAAATTCCGCTGCCTTGGATCAACTTATCTACCCCCACCAGGGGCAGCAATATCCTAGACCCTGGTCATTACCAACATGGGCAATCGGTGTTCCACACCAGAGGTCAATTCCTCGTTGGTCAGATCCGACCACAAGCTAATCACCCTAGACATCCACATCCCGCCCCCACCCCCCATTAGAGAAACCACCGTAAACAATTTCTCCAAAGCCAACTTCACGTTTCTTACGACAGAAGTGGCAAACTTCACGACACCCATGCAGACGGACAATAGAGGTACGACTGCTGAATCCTACACAAATGCACTTTATAAGCACTTACATGAGTGCATGGATTGTGCAATCCCTAACAGAACCAAGATGCTATCCTCCAAAAAAAGGAAGCCAATCTGGTGGTCCCTTGCCAAAAACAAACTCTACAACAGAAAAAAGAAACTGTTGCAAAAAAGAGTAAAATACCATGATTGGAGGAACTCCCTGGTCAATCTCAGTAAGAAGCTGAGATCCCACATAAAATCATCCAAAGCTAGTTATGAAAACAAAATCACCACTGATTCTAAATTCAACCACAAAGCATTCTATAGCTATGTCAAGAATCTCAATGGCAACATTCAGATCTGCTCTGAGTTACAGCACAATGGCACTAAATATACAGAACCAACTGATATTGCCAACCTCCTGGCAGATAGGCTCAGTGCTAACTTTATCCCCCCTCTCACCCCCTAAATGGCCCATCTCTATACTCGAATAATGCAAAGTTCCTGTAATCACAGCTGTACAGGTAAAAACCACACTCTCCAAAGCTAAGAACACAGCATCCATGAGACCTGACAACATCCCAGGCTATGTTCTACATGAACTACAGAATGAACTGGCACCCCACCTAAATACCATGTTCAATCATAGTCTTACCTCAGACTTTGTGTCCACTGAATGGCGCACAACGATGGTCATCCCGCTCCACAAAGGGGGAGCCACCACAGACCCTGGGAACTACCACCCCATTAGCCTGACAATCCTGGTCTGCAAGGCTATGGGACGTATCATCATGGAACTTATAAACAATGACATTGGTAATCTCCAAACTCTGGATCCCACCCAGTTCAGGTTTGTAAAAGGCAGATCATGTCTCCTAAACCTGATAGACTTCTTTGAAGCGGTCACCAAAGCTATAGATGAGGGTAAGGTGGTTCCCTCAGCCTATCTAGATCTCGCCAAGGCTTTTGACACCATCTCCCACTCTGGAATTATAGATTAACTCACTAAACTAGATATAAATCCATATGTCATAAGATGGGTTGCCAATTGGCTCACTGACATAACCCACACTGTGAAAGTAACAGACTCCAAATCCAACTTCAGACCAGTGACAAGTGGAGTATGACAGGGTTCAGTCCTGGGTCCTCTCCTGTTTGGTATCTAGTTCTCTGAAGTACAGGCTAACACAGAAGGTCTTTGGCTAACAAAGTTTGCAGGTGACTACAAACTAGGAGCCATAATCAAAACTCCTAAAGATGTGGACATCCTACAAAAGGGCCTCACTAAGACAGATGCCTAGTGTCAAAGCCATGGCTTCAAGCTCAATGCCAAAAAGTGCACTGTCATCCGTTTTGGTAAAAGCTCTGTACCCATGAACTACCACATAGGCAGTAGTCTACTTAACACTGAAAGTGTTATAAGAGACCTTGGGACACAGGAGGACAGTAGTCTCTCCTTTGATAATCACATCGCCACAGTAGTCAGGAAATCCTTCTATGTAGTACACCTCATTACAAAAGGTTTTTCATCCTGGAAAAAAAGAGGTCATTATTCCCCTCTACTCGGCACTCATTAGACCAATTATAGAATACAGTGTCCCTTTTGTTATGTACCTCACAAAACATCTACAACAACTGGAAAGGCCACAGAAATACCTCACAAAGATGATTACCGGCCTCAAACAGATGCCCTACACAGACCGTCTCAAAAACTCCAGATTTACTCCATTGCATATCATCTACTCAGAGGCGATCTCTGCCTAACATACAAAGCTATGTCAAACCCAGAACTGTTGGACATGCTCCACTTAAAAGATCCCAGTCCCTCTGTGCTACACGCTCTAGGGACATAAACCATGTCACCACAATAACCAGAACATGCTGGAGGGATAGACTCCTGTCCCAGAGACTTCCCATACTCTGGAACAAACTACCTATCTATATCAAACAAAGCTCCTCATTAGCACTCTTCAAGAAAAATTTTGATGATTGGATGGGAGATAGGAAATTCACCCCGGAGATCACTTCTGTGGCTCTGCTCGACAGGGACACAGGAAAATAATTTTCATGGGTGGTGAAAGCCAGGGTACCTTTTTGGCTAGACTTATATAGGCCCTAGGGCCAATAGCCTAGTACCTACCTATGAACCTATGCCAGAAAAACCCAAGATGCACAAACAATCCTCTAGAATCATGTATAGCACTTTCTTAAATGATTTAACACTTCACATTTGGTTCACTGAATCTACCGTGAAGGTGACCACATGAAAATATAATAATGACCCATGTAACACCAGCCAAAGCAAAAAGTGAATACCAGAAAGACAATGCCACAAGTACTACACAGTTCATCAAGTGCTAGCAGACATGATAAAACAAGCACCGCAACAGAGCTATTAACAACTGTCAATTTAAGGCAGGAAATTCTCAAATTAATGTTGGAAGAAATCTGCTATGTGACTGATACTTGAGTGAGAAAGAAAGATGGTATCAACTTTTACTAACTAGTACAGGAAGAGGTGATAAATACAATTTGAGTCACTCTTGCTAGCTAATGAGACTGAATCAGGTAAGCTTAGAATTATTAGAGTACTAAGTATTTCAGCTCATACCAAGTGTGGAAAAAACAGAGTGCCAACACAGAGGGGAAAATACATTTGATGTGTAATTTCCTAAGGGAAGACAAACTGGTGCATTTCACCATTGTCAATGAAAACATCAACCAATACAACAACAACCAATTCACACCAACCTCCAAGTCCATTTCCCCTTCCCAACACAGCTAAGAGGTCTTTTATCAGAGAATTGTAAACATATATATAATTTTTTTGTTTTTTAGTTAAGTACCTTAAACAGGGGGTGAGGTTAAACAGATTATTTGCATGTTTTGCACATTTAAAGAACATGCTACCAAAATCACAGTTGAGTTAAATATAACTGAACACTTGGTAGACAATTAAACAATGAAGAAGTTAAAAAAAAAAAAAAAATATATATATATATATATATATATATATATATATATATATAACTGGATGAATTTCCACTTCTCCACCCCTATTCATAATGGGAATTTCTACTTACTCTCCAAAACTCATAGATCTTGCTCTTGCTTGTATTAGCTTTTTCTGAATACTTAAAGGTACCTAAGTGTAAATATACCCTATGATGGAAAAGGTTCTGTTTCTATATTGAAAAGTTCTATGTCAGCTCATATACCTTCCTCTTGATTGTATTAAGCTACTCATCCTGAATGTATGAAAGATATCTCCAGTGTAACCCACACTAAGTTGTAAAAGCCTCTCAGTTTCTATATTGTAAATTGTTTTCAGCGATACAAGATTGTAATATTTGTATATGTTTGTACACTAGTCTACTGTATTTCCAAGTCCATAGGAATTGTATAATTGAAACTAAATACCTTATTGTAACCTTGCTAATTGTTTTTGGAGCTTTTCTCCCCAGGACTCCATTGAAAACTGGTTCTTTTGGCCCAGTGGACTATCCTGGTAAACCGACTGCAAATAAATAAATAAATAAATATATATATATATATATATATATATATATATATATATATATATATATATAAATTTAGAGGAGAGTCATAAGACATATGTTATACTTAAATTACCTGCATGATGAGAATGGACATTGTCTTAGTTCTCTAAAAAAAGTATATACTCCATTTTTCTCACAACTTTCCCATTCATTTCCTTTCAATATTCCCTTTACTTATTACTTAAAAGTAAATGGAATCTATGGAGGATATTTGGTATAACAATGTTAAGGAATAAAAAAGTCATTTTAGTAAGAGATGGAATTGTTCATGTTTCTTATGTTGTAGTTTGAGATTATATCTGTTTTGTGTTTCTTCTCCTTTGTGTCAAAACAAGAGTTCTTCTCAAGAGATCTTTATAAGGTGGGGATGTCCAGTGTATGTCTTTAGTAGTTGGTAAAAAGTTATTGTTCTTCATGAAGGAATAAGCTTCTTTTAAGTTGTTGAAAATTCTGATACCATTTGATAGATGAATTTTAATTTAGCATAAAAAATTATTTGAGATGTGATCCCATTTTGTTTGCGTGTTTTCACAAGATGCCAGCATTATTTCCTCATTTCTAAGGCTTTAGCTGAATAATCATTATCAAATCTTATGTTGTTCTGACCATATTTTAATGGGGGTTTTCCCAAGCTGTTTTAAGAATCAAGTCTTTATCAATGAATAAAGGAATTTTATTATTATAGATCTTGGAGCAGTTGAAGCAGAAGGTATGGGTTTACCTATAGCAATAGGTATTCTTTCAATTCTATAGGAAGGTCCTTCCTGCAGGTTTAATAATTTTGGAATCCATGAAGCTAAAAAAGCAACTAGGCCATTTCCTTCTGATATTCTGATTAATCGATATTCTTAAGTTGCATCTCCTTTCTCTGTTTTTGAGGTTGTTGATTTTGCTTAATAACCAGGTGTTTTGTGCTAATAAATATTCAATTTGAGTTTTTTCCTCCTTTAATCTTCCCTTTATGTCATTTAGAGCATTTTAAATGTCAGATTTTTTTTTTGGTGCTGCTGGAACATTTCTTTAAGAATGTCAACTTGTTTCAAGCAGTTCTGTTTCCGATTTTCTAAGTTCTCTTGAAATCCATCTATTTTTAGAGATATCTCCTAATGTGCTGTTACCCTGCTGCATGTCCTTCTTCAGAAAAGATTCAGTGTGGAAATGCTTAGAGTTGCTCAATTTTCTTCTAGCCAATAAGTCTTCAAAATATTCTAAAATGAAAAGGTCGATGACATTTCACAAAATTCAAATGCAAGTAGGCTTACTCTATTATAAAATAGTGTATGTTAGAGTTTATTGCAGAGCTCCAAACAGTTGCTGCTTTTATTTGGCCATCTAGGCTCAGCCATTAAAAAAAGTAAAAAATGTATGTTGGAAAGTTATTTGTTCCTATTAGGGTAGGGGGTTGTCATATGGAACATTTCATGTAATGAGATATGCAAGTAAAGAAGTGAAATATAGCTGAACTTTACTATTTGCTTTCCTAATTGCTGTAATTTAATTTTTCATTTGCATTATTTTCTATTCAGAAAATAAAGCATTTTATTCAAAACTTTCAGGCTTTCCAAACAGCCTGTGGGCCAAATAAGATATAAAAATGTTGGTGGGCACATATTAACAACTTTAAGGTTCTGGTGAACTAATAATCCCGAAACATCAAAGCTGGCTTTTATATAATTAAGAGATGTGGCAATAAGCCTTAAATAAACATCAAATGTCCTTCCCTATTTTATCATATATTTACCCTTAAAATAGATACATGATTATTTAGGAATAAAGCTTCCTTAAACTTCATCTGTGTTTACTATGACTGATACCTGTCTTCATCTGTGAACTTTAAAGTATCATGAATGAGTTACTTTCTGTGCATGAATCATTACACAATAATAAAATTCTTTCTGTGGGCTGAAAATATGAACAACTGATAATTTAGATAAGCAGAATAAAAAATAGTCAGTAGTAAACCAAATAATATACTCATGAAGTCTTTCATTCTTACATGTTTTATGCATCATTATAGAGTTTGCAATTTTGCATGCCAAAAGTACTAAGAAACAAAATGTTATACAAGTTACACACACACACACACACACACACACACACACACACACACACACACACACACACACACACATTTCAGTGCTTGGCACTAACACACGTAAAAGTTTTATATCATGTCTCAGATTTACAGCATAAAGTTTTCCCTATGTTAGAAACACTATGTTTCTTGAAAGAAAGACCTCCTCAGCTTGAAATATGTCAATAAAACCATTTGTTAGATTATGAGTATGAAATGTAAAACTGCAAGGACACTAGGGAAACACAAAGTGGTACTATCAACATTTCTTAGCAGATGAGAATCATATTTAATACAAAACTGCAAAAATGGTATACTCAGGCAATAGATCACCTCCAAAAGGGCTAATTAGATATATTTGTTAAAACTCCTAGGATAAATCCTTATGGACTGAAACTGTCTCTAAAGACAGCAAGTCTTCAAGTTAAAATTCAGACTCATTAATATCAGTCCCTCACTGAAGCACTCAAACCCAATTAAAACTAAACTGTTCAGCTGCAGAGGTGTTTCCCAGTCCAGAAAATCTCCAGTGACATTAACAGTTCTTAATTATTGAAAAACCACACTTCAAGGATCATAAACCATAATGTTTTCCTTTCAATGTTCTAAACAAACTGTCTTTCTCTTCAATATGAAAAGTAAAGTAAAAATAATTTCGGATGCTGCAATATTTTATCCCTTCATGTGCTTGTAAAAGAGGGAGGGATAGCATTTATAAAAGGAATGAAAAAATATGTTGTGAGTATAACCAAGGAGATGTCAGTTTTAAACAGGAAGACAGAATAGGTCTGTGCATATAATGAAGGAATATACTTTTTTTACAAAATGTTTGACATTTTTCATGCAGAATTTTCATTTTGTGCAACTTCCATCCAAAAGCAAAACTATTAAAATAAAAATGTTATACCTTTGTAAAATTAAAGCATGTGTTATTTACTGCATACAGTAGAGTAGCTTTGTCCGTTTAGATGAATCGCAGATCCACACATTTCCAAACATAGGATTCAATACTGCTAAAAGCTTTATAAACTGTAATAGTGAAAGCAGATCTTCAGCACCCAAATGAGTCACTTATCGTCTGTGACACCTTCTTAGTTAACAAAAAAATATGAATGCTGAGATGCAGATTGCACTCCCTTCAATGTATTTTGCACAGTGAGATTTTAAAAGGCATCACAATCAAGCATTAATGGTCCACACCTTCTAGGAATCTCAACCAAGAGATACTACCTAGGTCAATGTTTCAGAAGACTGAAAGAAAAAAATATAAATGCAACTTTGTCTAGAAGACGAATCACCGTCCCTTAATAATCAATGAGGAAAATATTTATGTTTGAAATAGTAGATCAAAATTAATGTAAAACTCTGTAAGATGTCATATACATATGAAAATAATGTCTGGCTGAAACAGAGAGGCTATCCCTACCGGTATGCCTTATTCCAGTAATGTAACACTGTACACATGTGCTTTAATTTATGCCTTAGGATTTCTCAGGCCATACAAACACTCAGAATATAATACAGCTGAGATAGAATTGCAAACTAGATGGCTGTGTTAAGTAAAATCTAAAGGTTCATTCTGTGGAATATAGACTGTAGCGTATAAATAATGTCATCATATTTCTGACTTTATGAGTTCTTTGATACTGTTGACCCACATGTGTTACCTTCCACACTGACTGCTACATGTCTCTCCTTTTTTGTTGGGTCTATATTAGATAAACGAAAGTTTATCTAATCGAACGCTGACAACATCGAAAATCCTGGAACTCGAAATCCCAATTGTGGTGGGGGGCTGCACCCCCCCCCCTGCTAAATATATATTACAACTCCGAGATCGCACTACAGTGAGGAAAGGGCAAATATTCCCATCTTCACTGTACCATGATCTCACAAACAAAATGTCGAGATCCTGGATTTTTGATGATGTCAGCGTTCGATTATATAAACTTTAGTTTATCTAATATAGACCTTTTTTTGTTATATATATTCATTTTCCTTTTAAACTTGACATAAAATACAATGAAGCTAAGAAATTGGTGTCTCTTTTCCTGTGCACAGATATAGAAATACATTTTAACTGTACCTATGCAGTACAGTGCATTAACATGCACATCCCAGTGAATGTCTCCGTCACACTGGGATCATAACATTCAGAGATGGGCCACCATATTCATAAACCTTGTACACATAGTTGTACAAGACCATTGTGAGCCTGTGGTTGTACATGCTCTGGAAAGTAAGGTGATTCATAAAACACACTCACACTACACTCTAACTGAGCACTGTTACCAAAGATGATGACCATGACTGAACAAACAACTGCAGCCGATGAAGCACTGGTTTTGGCATGAAAGCTTGTGCACCTTATCAATTCATATTGTTATATGTCTTTAATCAAACTGTGGTCCTGCTATTTTGGACTTCCTTATAGATCAGGATGGGTTAATTAGTTTGAGCTACATTGCTGTTTTAGCAACACTAGATGCTTGCCTGATCTGGAAAGTGCCGTAGGTCTGGGGATTCATTGTCATACATTTCAGGCTCTTGTGTGCACTTCCCTCCATGATTTATACTTTCTGAACTGTGGATATTGCTGCTGATTACCATTCACATACCTATTGCTTTTCTGGTGTCTTCCAATTTGCAGTAGTGTATGCCTCTTTTCTAGGGGTCATCCCTATTCAACTTAGTGTCATGTTTCTGAATAGCAGTACCCATAGCTTATTAAAAACTGCATATTGAAAAATAAATAATCATTTTGTGCACTCTGTACTTTTAATTTGTGAATTAACTGCACTGGTAGACATAATTCTAATGACTTTCCTGAATTTCCTATTGACCTAGACCTCATCCAATTCATTAAAGATCCTGCAAGGCCTAACCCACAAGCTATTTAACTCTGCCTACTTGACGTTCTAATAACCAACTAATCTTCAAAATTCTGATGTCATAATTTTCCTCATCCATCTTCACTAACCACTATCCAATTATCTTCAGTATTCTCAACCTCACCAAAAAAAAATGACCCCCAAGTTAGGTGTCCTTCAGAAGTAACACACAAAGTAATGCCTTTAATTTAAAATTACACACCTTAACTCTTGATTGAACTGACATTTTTCCTCTTAAGATTCAAACACTGTTACTGAAAACCTCATATTCATCCTTCACACTCTTCAAAATGAATTCCTTTCAATTATCTCCAGACAATTTAAACATAAATCAACAGATTGGCTTAATAATGAACTTACCGTTGTGTGACGAAGCATAGGATAACTGGAAACAAAATCCATTCTCAGCCACTCATAAACATATCACTGCACATTGGAACCTTGTTAAATAAGACATCAGAAGACACAAAATAACATCTCTCATTTCCAAGCAATTATCACTATGTACTTCACAAAAACCTTTCTGGCAGGAGGTAAACCTTCTCACTTTCCATAAAACCCTATATATAATACATCTCATGACACCATACTTTGCCTCAAGGGGTATCCCAAGTGAATGATTTTCTGCAAAACTTCGGTGACATCTCTTTTATCCTGCACATTTTCCATATTTTAAAACCAAACATAATTGGACCCCCATTTCATTTCATTTTTTAATTAATGTTATTTTTTGGGAAAGACAGTTTTATTTCAAAGGCAATGCTCATGCAGATTTCTAGATTTTTTTGTTTATTATTGATACATGGAGTATTTTTGTATTTTGTCACCCTTTTGCAAAATATACTGTGTCCTTCTTGTTTAATTGCTTGCATATGATACAACTATATGAAAATATATATGTGTGTGTGTGTGTGTGTGTGTGTGTGTGTGTTTCTTAATATGCTTTATTTCCTGATAACCCCTTGAAAGTAGCAAATGTAGTCTCTGTGTGAGACATATACTTGCCATATGACTTCAAATGGCATCTGGGATCTTCTATCATTGAACAGGAGACACTGTCAGACTCTCAAAGACTCAGTCTCTGAAATCCTTGACAAGCTGTTGGCTGTCTTGTCTCACCAGGCTGGAAACTGCATACATGCATATATTCATGCATAAATCCATTCTTCCTTCCTTCCTTCTTCCATTCATCCAGCCATCTACAACTCCTTTTCCCATTTTTATACATGGGGTTGATATGTGACATCAGCATAAATGTCAGGGAGACATAAATGGTCCCAGGATGATCCACTTGTACATCATTATCTACCAAAGTACCCATGATGCATGCCTAGACAGCAATAGCTGTCATCCCACCCTATTTCCAGGCCATGCCGAGTTAGCTGTACATGCAGTATACAAATAAGACATGCCAAATAAATAAAAATAAATAAATATTAGTCATGCATACTTGAACAATTATTAAAATGTGCTCAATGTCATATGTTTGTTGTCATTACAGACCCATGTTGTCCTACTTGTACACTTTTAAATATTGATTGACCATACTGTTAGCTAGACAGGTATGCCGTGTTGCTCCAAACACATGGTTTGAAAGATGCCAGAAGTTAGAATAAGGATGAGAGTAGTACTATCAGGTAAATGAAGGCTGAGCTGGAGAGGCATGGAGGGATGTCCTCTCTCCCATCTATTAATTGCTTTATATCTATATTCTTTAGCAAGAAAAATAAAGTACTCACAAATTCAGGAGTACAACTGTATGGCAATCAAAATAAAAATAGCCTTTTTTGCAGATGGTTTTATATTTGGATTTGACAGACCAAGAACATGACATTGCAGTGCAGTGGGATATTTCAGACATTTCTGCCATATAAAATAAAGATAAAGAAGACAATAAGGGTACATTTTGCTTAACATATTGGTTAGTTCAATAGCATCTGTACTTATGGGGACATGCAAAATGAAATTCTAGGGATATGAATTAAAGAGATTGATTATATCAGCTAAAGACTGGTAAGATGAAACTACTAAGAGGATAATTAGAAAAATACAAGGCTAGAAGGTTATAATCCTGGATTTAGAATTAAGATGCAAGCAGTGAAAATGCTTATATTTCATTTGGTAATAGATGCAGGCCTGGCATATTTTTATCAAGCAGATGAGAGGCTGTAGAAGACAATTAATAAGGAACTGAAAGATTTTATTTGGGAGGGTAAAAAGAAAGAGCTAAATGAGATAAGCTGATTCTCCATATGGATCAAGAGGTATTAGGGCATATCTTGTAACTGTCCCTGACTTTGCGGAATCCATATAGGTTCATAGGTAAGTACTAAGCTAACTGCCCTTGCGAGCCATTTTAAGCCTAGCCAATTATCCCTTGTGAGACTCAAACCCTGCACCTTGTGTTTGTAAGGCAAACACCTTCACCATTAGGCCACCCTCCAACCCCTGGATCAAGAGGTACTGGGGCATATCTTGTAACTGTCGAGGTATTGGGGCATACCTTGTAACTGTCCCTGACTTTGCAGAATCCATATGGATCAAGAGGTATTGGGGCATACCTTGTAACTGTCCCTGACTTTGCAGAATCCATATGGATCAAGAGGTATTGGGGCATACCTTGTAACTGTCCCTGACTTTGCAGAATCCATATGGATCAAGAGGTATTGGGGCATATCTTGTAACTGTCCCTGACTTTGCAGAATCCATATGGATCAAAGCATATCTTGTAACTGTCCCTAACTTTGCAGAATCCATATGGATCAAGAGGTATTGGGACATATCTTGTAACTGTCCCTGACTTTGCAGAATCCATATGGATCAAGAGGTATTGGGGCATATCTTGTAACTGTCCCTGACTTTGCAGAATCCATATGAATCAAGAGGTATTGGGGCATATCTTGTAACTGTCCCTGACTTTGCAGAATCCATATGGATCAACAGGTATTAGGGCATATCTTGTAACTGTCCCTGACTTTGCAGAATCCATATGGATCAAGAGGTATTGGGGCATATCTTGTAACTGTCCCTGACTTTGCAGAATCCATATGGATCAAGAGGTATTGGGGCATATCTTGTAACTGTCCCTGACTTTGCAGAATGACCTTGATCTTGCCTCATATTTGTGCCCTGCTATTGTAAAATTATTGATTTTTCTGGTAAATCACTAATGATTATTTATTTATTTATTTTACATTTGTTTACTGGGAAAGTCCAACTGGACAATGTGCCCTTTTTCAGCGGAGGCCCAGGGAGAAAAGCTCCACATAAATTAGACTGAAATTTACAGTGATAGAATGCAGTAGGACAAATACTATCTTTAGATACACAGAAGTAAGACAAAATACCACAAAATAAATAAGGAAAAATTATAATATGACATTTCAGCTCAGTATTTTACAATGACCATGGGTTACAGTACAGGTTATAACAGAAAACTCAAAACAATAAAGTGATTTGTGTAAACAGCAATTAATCTTAGACTGGATTATGATGGAACACAGTTATGGTTGCAGTACAGAGTTATTAGGTGTTTTGAAGAAATCTGTCCCAGATCATGGGGCTAGATAGGTTATGGGCTATTTTGGTTAGTATGAGTTAAAGCAAGGGCATATCCAGGTTTTTTGTAAGGGTGCTTTAAGAATCTCTTTGAACTGTACAGTATTTGTGGTTGTTTTTATATATAAAGGGAGAGAATTCCAAAGCTTAGCTATTCAGTTGGAAAAGAGAGCTTCAACAACTGAATTGTTAGCTTCAGTAATATTTAATAGGCATTTGTTGTTATAACAAAGGACATGATTGGCAGACCGTGGTTGAAGGAGGTTAAGGAGGGCAGGGGTTTTGTCTGGATGATAGAGCAGCTAGTAGGCCATGGTAAGTTAGTTGTAGGCTACGAGGTTGGGCAATTCTAACCATGAGAGGTGTTTAAGAGCTGTGCAATGATGAGATCTAAATGTAGAATCTGTAGTCAAGTTTGCGATTTTATTGTAGTAGGTGTCAAGTATGCTTAAGTCTGATTTCTTGATGTTGGAGAGAATAGGTGACATGCTGAGAAGTGCAGAGATTAGATGAGTTCTATCAGTTGTGGCTTTTGTGCTATTTGTAAGGAATTTGTGTGTGTGTGTGTGTGTGTGTGTGTGTGTGTGTGTGTGTGTGTGTGTGTGTGTGTGTGTGTGTGTGTGTGTGTGTATATCTCTCTCTCTCTGTATATATATATATATATATATATATATATATATATATATATATATATATATATATATATATATATATATATATATATATATATATATATATACATATATATATACATATGTATATATATCTATACATATATATAGTGATCCCATTTTATGTACATTTTGTATTGTCTGGGCTATGTGCATGTCAAATTTCAAGTTGGTATCTATGATTACTCCAAGAAGCTTGGTATGAAATACTGGGGAAATGATTGTCTTATTTGTTGAAGCTATAGTAAATGAAAAGGGAGGGTTATTGACTATTGAGGGGTGGAAAAGCATAAGTTTAGTCTTATTGGGGTTGAGAATAAGTTTAGGCTTAGATAGCTACAATTCAACCTCTAGGAATGACTGCTGGGTGATCTATTGTAAATGTTTACAAATGATTGTAAACATTTACAAACATTTGTAAATGATTACAGTCAGGCAACAGTATCAAACATTAGTGTTTCATACTTTTGATTGTTTAGAAAATGCATGTCAATGCAAACAACTGATGCTCAGGTATTTTTTTAAGTGAATCAGAGTAATACTTAAAATGTGTCCCTAATTTTGAACCTTTTCCCCTAGTATATTTGGCTTTGTCTAGAATTCCTGAGCAATACAATTGAGAGGTATAGTCAGGGCTACCAGATCTGAAGGGGATTTTAAGGCCACACAATTTAGGTTTGTATATATGTATGTGTATATATATATATATATATATATATATATATATATATATATATATATATATATATGTATATATATATATATATATATATATATATATATATATATATATATATGTATATATATATATATACATATACATATATATGTGTGTGTGAGTATATATATATATATATATATATATATATATATACAAACTGAAAAATATAGATCAAAGTGGAAAAAGATGATGGTGCCGCATGGAGGAATGAACAGAGATTAGTATTTTGGATGCTGGTTATTAAGGAAAATACCAATAATCATACAGAATATATTATCTATAAAGTGTCAGAAATACTATAAATGCTAAAGGAATGCGGTACTGGCACAAGGAGAGTATTCCAATAGGTATATACAATACTAAGGGTGTACAAAATAACCAGGAAATGGCTGGAGATAACTGGAAGACACCAGCTAAGTCCAGAACAGAAGGGTAACTGATTGGAGGAAGCAAAACAAGTATTTGACTTGTAGCTTAGGGATTGTTTTCCATGATAGTAGAATGCAGGTAAAGAGAGTAGGAGATAAGAATAAATGAAAGACCAGCACAGGTACATTTTCTTCTGGAACCAGGAATCAATTATGTCATCAAAAAAGGATAATAAGCAGGAGATATAGTATTAAGAGCAACTATAAGAATCAATCAGATTTGAGTGGAAAGTACTACGAAAAAGAAAATGGACAAATTATGAAGGAACAATGGGAAGAGATTTTTAGGCATGTAATTATGAAACAAAGTTCAAACAATTCAGAAAATTTGCTAGAAATTATTTGCATAGACTACAAAGGATGTTTTTCCAAATTGAGACTAGGTTTTGGATATATTAAAGAGGAAGGGACAGGAAACTGAAAACATGCATTTTCAGAATGTATTGAGCTGATTGATGTTAAAGACTCCTTATTGGATGCTTTGATACAAATTGGGGGTGAGGGGAATGAAATGATTTTGAGTAGGTGCTTAGTGTTAAAAGTGCCAAGACATAATAAAGCCTTACTAAATTTAATGCTCATGATAGTCAAAAAAGTGAAATCAAAGCAACAAACTTGTAAGGATACTTTGAACAATATAATATAAATGAAAGACATGGCGATGGGAATTTTAAGTGAGGGAGAAAGCAAGGAGCAGAAAAATAAATGGAATATTTGGGATCAATATATAAAGAAGACAGATCACCGAGCTGTGTGGTGTGAGTGTTGAAGCATGTGATACATAAAGAAGACAGATCACCGAGCTGTGTGGTGTGAGTGCTGAAGCATATGATACATAAAGAAGAAAGATCACCGAGCTATGTGGTGTGAGAGTTGAAGCATGTGATACATAAAGAAGAAAGATCATCGAGCTGTGTGGTGTGAGTGTTGAAGAATGTGATACATGAAGAAGACAGATCGTCGAGCTATGTGGTGTGAGTGCTGCAGCATGTGATACATAAAGAAGACAGATCACCGAGCTGTGTGGTGTGAGTGTTGAAGCATGTGATACATAAAGAAGACAGATCACCGAGCTGTGTGGTGTGAGTGCTGAAGCATGTGATACATAAAGAAGACAGATCATCGAGCTGTGTGGTGTGAGAGTTGAAGCATGTGATACATAAAGAAGAAAGATCATCGAGCTGTGTGGTGTGAGTGTTGAAGCATGTGATACATAAAGAAGACAGATCACCGAGCTGTGTGGTGTGAGTGCTGAAGCATATGATACATAAAGAAGAAAGATCACCGAGCTATGTGGTGTGAGAGTTGAAGCATGTGATACATAAAGAAGAAAGATCATCGAGCTGTGTGGTGTGAGTGTTGAAGAATGTGATACATGAAGACAGATCATCGAGCTGTGTGGTGTGAGTGTTGAAGCATGTGATACATAAAGAAGACAGATCGTCGAGCTATGTGGTGTGAGTGCTGCAGCATGTGATACATAAAGAAGACAGATCACCGAGCTGTGTGGTGTGAGTGTTGAAGCATGTGATACATAAAGAAGACAGATCACCGAGCTGTGTGGTGTGAGTGCTGAAGCATGTGATACATAAAGAAGACAGATCATCGAGCTGTGTGGTGTGAGAGTTGAAGCATGTGATACATAAAGAAGAAAGATCATTGAGCTGTGTGGTGTGAGTGTTGAAGAATGTGATACATGAAGACAGATCATCGAGCTGTGTGGTGTGAGTGTTGAAGCATGTGATACATAAAGAAGACAGATCAGCGAGCTGTGTGGTGTGAGTTTTGAAGCATGTAATACATAAAGAAGACAGATCATCGAACCGTGTGGTGTGAGTATTGAAGCATGTGATACATAAACAAGACAGATCATCGAGCTGTGTGGTGTGAGTGTTGAAGCATGTGATACATAAAGAAGACAGATCATTGAGCTGTGTGGTGTGAGTGTTGAAGCATGTGATACATAAAGAAGACTGATCATCGAGCTGTGTGGTGTGAGTGTTGAAGCATGTCATACATAAAGAAGACAGATAATCGAGCTGTGTGGAGTGAGTATTGAAGCATGTGATACATAAAGAAGACAGATCGTCGAGCTGTGTGGTGTGAGTGTTGAAGCATGTGATACATAAAAAAGACAGATCGTTGAGCTGTGTGGTGTGAGTGTTGAAGCATGTGATACATAAAGAAGACAGATCGTCGAGCTATGTGGTGTGAGTGCTGCAGCATGTGATACATAAAGAAGACAGATCATCGAGCTGTGTGGTGTGAGTGTTGAAGCATGTGATACATAATGAAGACAGATCACCGAGCTGTGTGGTGTGAGTGCTGAAGCATGTGATACATAAAGAAGACAGATCATCGAGCTGTGTGGTGTGAGTGTTGAAGCATGTGATACATAAAGAAGACAGATCATTGAGCTGTGTGGTGTGAGTGTTGAAGCATGTGATACATAAAGAAGACTGATCATCGAGCTGTGTGGTGTGAGTGTTGAAGCATGTCATACATAAAGAAGACAGATAATTGAGCTGTGTGGAGTGAGTATTGAAGCATGTGATACATAAAGAAGACAGATCACCGAGCTGTGTGGTGTGAATGTTGAAGCATGTGATACATAAAGAAGACAGATCGTCGAGCTGTGTGGTGTGAGTGTTGAAGCATGTGATACATAAAGAAGACAGATCATCGAGCTATGTGGAGTGAGTGTTGCAGCATGTGATACATAAAGAAGACAGATCATCGCGCTGTGTGGTATGAGTGTTGAAGCATGTGATACATAAAGAAGACAGATCACCGAGCTGTGTGGTGTGAGTGTTGAAGCATGTGATACATAAAGAAGACAGATCGTCGAGCTGTGTGGTGTGAATGTTGAAGCATGTGATACATAAAGAAGACAGATCATCGAGCTGTGTGCTGTGAGTGCTGAAGCATGTGATACATAAAGAAGACAGATCATCGAGCTGTGTGGTGTGAGTGTTGAAGCATGTGATACATAAAGAAGACAGATCACTGAGCTGTGTAGTGTGAGTGTTGAAGCATGTGATACATAAAGAAGACAGATCACTGAGCTGTGTGGTGCGAGTGTTGAAGCATGTGATACATAAAGAAGACAGATCATCGAGCTGTGTGGTGTGAGTGTTGAAGCATGTGATACATTAAGAAGACAGATCATCGAGCTGTGTTGTGTGAGTGTTGAAGCATGTGATACATAAAGAAGACAGATCATCGAGCTGTGTGGTGTGAGTGTTGAAGCATGTGAAGGCATGATGCATAACAATGGCAATAAAAACTGTTCTTGAAAAAACTGATATCATCAATAGATATGAACTCATGTTGCAAATTAAGGTGTAATAAATAAATAAATGGGTCTATATTATGTTGCTGAAAGCTGTTTACAGCGAATATGGTAACATCGACCCTTAAACAGTGAAAACTCACTAATGTGAACAGCCAGGTCAGTGATTTTTTTTTTCCCAGAGAAAAAAATCTCTTGGCTGTCACTGTGAAATTGCCCTTTACCCCACTGTAGTGTGATCTCAGAGTTGGTATATGTAGTTAGGGGTGGTGTGGGGGACACAGCCCCACACATTGTGGTGTGGGGGGCCGCCCACTTTTTAGTTATTTAAGTGGTGTGTCATTTTGGCTGGTCTGACAATTTTTTTCCCTGGGAAAAAAATTGGTGACCTAGCTGTTTGCATTAGTGGGTTTTTGCTGTTTCAGGGTCAGTGTTGACATATTCGCTGTAAACAGCTTTCAGCAACAGAATATAGACCCAAATAAACTTGTTAAAAAGGATATGTTACTTATTTCAATATATGCAGTGAGCAGTGTGTATACAAAGAGTCAGGAGCTTCAGAACATGCAGACAGTTCAATGTTTACCAGCAACCATGTAACAATTACATTTTATTGATAATGTGGTTATATAGCACATAAATGTCAGTCCTGAGAACAGGGTTATTAGTAATTCATATGCAGTATCATCCCAAACAGTATGCAAAGCACATCTAACCAGAAATATATTGCTTCTCAGTTCCATGTGACATACTAAAGTTATTAAACTGTCAAGTAATTATTTATGAATGGGGAAATGTTTATCAATGATATGAGTAAGTATTTGTGGTAATACTGAACATGTATCCATATCATAGATAACTGATTAAGAGGGCATTGTTTTCTTCTCATACATTTCTGCCATGGAAAGTTCAGCATAGCTTTTACTGTAAACATCACTAGTGTTTTGTAAACCTAGCCCATTACATTAGCAAAGGTTGTATTACTGATGTGTATACAGTATAATTTACCTGTATCCGCCTGGATACCTGTAAAAGTTATATTATTTAGTTATACAGGTTCTTATGTCACAAGAAAAAATGTGACATGACATATTCCTTAGTATTTATTAACACCTACATTGTACACCCATTCTTAGTGAACACAAACATAACTCACACCTTCTTACTCTTAATATTAGATTTCCTACTGATTTTCTTGCAGCCTCAAACATCAAGAAGGATTCATAAAGGTTACCATAAAATGCATTCCACATGTACACTTATTGTAAACTTTCTGAGTGACTAGAAAATACAAAAACTGTGGTAGTGTTGTTCTTAAATACATTTAGTGTACACTTAGTGTATGTGTTAATGAATCTGGTCCATCTTAGGGATTTAGGAAAGGATTATCACACAATAGAAACCTTTACAAGACAAGGTTTTGCAGTGTGGTAGGTCTGAGCTATTCAGAAATTACACTCCTGCTTCTACAGTATGCAGACATTAGCCATAGCCTGGACAGCAGTCTTGCTAACAAAAATGTTGCATGTAAATCAGACAGTGTAGGGGAGTGGCTAATGCTAATCAGCTATGTATTGCCTGGAAATGCATTGGTATCAGAATACCACACCAGAGCAATTCAAAGATTCTGTCTTCCACATTATTTTGGTCATAATGAGGCAAATAGTATATACAATCTTTTAAAAGCATATTCCTATTAACTCCTATGGATATGCTAGGTTCATTGTGCTACTGCTAATGGATGGCACAAAACCATCCTTGTGTGTATGTGCATGGATGTGTGTGTTTGTGTGTGTGTGTGTGTGTGTGTGTGTGTGTGTGTGTGTGTGTGTGTGTGTGTGTGTGTGTGTGTGCGTGTGTGTGTGTGTGTGTGTGTGTGCGTGCGTGCGCACGCGTGCGCGCGTGTGTGTGTGTGTGTGTGTGTGTGTGTGTGTGTGTGTGTACACGCATGTGTGTGAATGTTTGTGTATCCACACTGTGTGTGTGTTGAAAGGTGCCTATGCAATTACGATGCATGTGTTGCTGGGGAAGCACTTGTGAGACCAAGTCCAAAGGCCTTACAAGACAATATTTGATTCAGAGACATGGTCATGAGGCACTAATGAGGTGTTGCTCAGTACAGTTTTACCTTGTCTCTGAATCACAGATTATCAGTGTTTTGCTAATGGGCAATCCTATGCTGTATATTTAGTACTAGCAGTCAATGTCCTTCTGAATTCTAGGGTGTAAGTCAAAAAATAAAGAGCAGGAGCAGAAAGTGACTGGCAGCTTTAACAGCAATCAAACACTTCAATTTGCTGAAGAAATGGCAGTCATAAAGAAGGGTCATATGTAATCAACCAAGAGCTTTAAAAGCTATTTTACATGTTCCCATGTTTATGCTGTTTAAGTATCAGCATAAAGGGTTTTATGCCTGTGAAATTGACCTGTAAGTTTGTGATACAGTTCCGTGGTGACTGCCATCTGTGTGGCACTAAGATTCTTGCTGCTAACAAGGATCATATGTGTGAACCATTCTATAACAATCCCGGGATTCATGAAGCTTGCGCCAGGCGCAGGCATAGCGTAGGTGGTATAATGCCAAATATGGCCATTGAGCGATTCAGGTACGATCCAATTCCACGTGCACTACCGGCATACGCCAGAACTGCGCAGCCCCCAGCTTAGGTATGCTAATCACCCCATGTGCAGTGTCGCACCATGCAAATGAAGGCATATAGTGATTCATGAAGTGGTGCAGGCGTAGCGTAAGCCCACGGAAATGTAAACCAAAAAACACGGTTTACATTTTCCCAAACAGAACATCGGAGTTATGGAAGCGGGCCAGACCCAGGTATCACAACGTTAACATATGCCAATGGCGAAATACACAGCCAATGGCATAAGAAAAGATGCACAACACGTAAATAACAACATTTAATGTCATGTCCACAGTAACGCACAGCACAACCGCAGGGCATGTGTGCGGAAGCCGTAACATAAAGAAATAATATAAAAATGTCATAAAATCGCAACGTAATAGAAATCAGGTTTACAGCATAATACACAATGGTAGGCATGGAACACCACAACCAAGGTGCAAGGGTTGCTAAGGGTCTGCGATAGTGTTCGGCGTGGTAACTATGAATTAGTAGTCAATGCCATGCAAATGAGGCAGATACTACTGAATCGCAAATGTCCCACCGGATGAAGGTTGTACCATACGGCGCAGCGGTATAACACCGAGGAGTGGCTCAGAGGAGATACATGACATCAGCAGAGGGGTGTGCCACCATAGCAGTAAGCACATTGGAGCAATGCAAATCTGGCCTGTCCATTGCTAAGCAAAGCTGCAGGACAGGGGTGGGGAGGAAGGTATAGAATTGTTTAGCTGAGAGCACCCATGGTGCCCAAAAGCGCATGTGTACGGGGATGAAAACGTGCCCAAAACCCAGTAATCAGACGCACGCGCCACGAACAATAGCACAAACAGGAAGGACAGGGGAAGAAAAGAAGGAACTGCTGAAGTAGGGTAATTGGAGTATTAATGAGCAATCAACACCAATCAACCCACGATGGCCAATAGACGGCAACTGACAAGTCTGTTTGCAGAAACCTGCAAAACAGGATAGGGGAGGCATTGGAATGCAAAGAAAGGAGGGGAGGTATTGGATTGCAAAGATAGGAGACCTGACACAGCAGAGCAAAGCAAACCGACAGCAGACCGGCAGTAGCACACATAACGCAAGATACGCCAGGTCCAGGAAAGTACAAATGAAAGTAGGCTGCAGGATGCACGCCAGAAAATGGTAGGTGCAACATGCAGAAATGTAAAGGGAAGGTCAAGAGGTAATCCACGGCAGCCAAATGTAATTCAACACCAAAGGCACCACAATAGTAGTTCCGGCAGTAAAACACATAAGATACCCTGTAGCTACGATTGTACATACACACCCTATGACATAATCGGTGTTCACAGCACAATAGTATAAAGTGTGAAAGCACTCTACACACACCTGTGTATTCCCAAACACTGCACCATAGGTGTAAACACACGGGGAACTTTTAAAATGTACATGTTGGGAGCTGCCATACCTGTGATTCATCAGCATGTGTTAGAGACTGACGGTGTTGTGGAGGATGATGCCGACAACCACCGCAGGTCTCGGAGGAGAAGGAGAGTGTTCAGACCAAGGATAACCTACCAGGGGCTATATGACCTGGAGATAGTAGAGCATTACAGGGTGGACAGGGACATCTTACAGCAAATAGTGGAGCTGTGACGGCCACGCCTGAGAACCAGAAACAACAGAGGGGAACCCATCCCAGTGGACATGAAGGTATGTGTAAGCCTGCGAATACTGGCCACAGGTACCTTTCAAAGGCCAACTGGAGATATAATGGGTATCTCACAGGCATCAGCATCCAGGGTACTACACCAGTTCCTGGATGCCATGTTACCACATGCCAATGAGCAGATATACTTCCCCCAGACTCAGGAGGAGTTGGCCAGCAATATGCGCCACTTCCACCGTGTGGCACACTACCCGGAGGTATTGGGTGCGATAGACTGCACGCACATACAAATCAAGTCACCACCCAGTGAGCATGGTAGGCGTTACATAAACCGCAAGGGATTCCACTCCATCAACTGCCAGGTCGTGTGCAATGCCCAGGGCATTATCATGGATGTGTGTGCTGGCAGCCCTGGAAGCTACCATGACTCCCATATCTGGCATGCCTCACAGCTGTATCAGGTATTTGTCAGGGGGACATCCCATATGGCCATCTTGTGGGGGATGCTGGCTATGCACTGGAGCCGCAGATGATGACTCCCATCAGAAATGCACACACACCCATGCAAGAATGCCATAATGAGGCACACGCACAAACCAGAATCATCATAGAGCATGTGTTCGGGATGCTGAAATCACTGTTCCGGTGCTTGGATACATCTGATGGAGTCTTGCAGTACTCTCCAGGCACGTGTGCCCACATCGTCATAGTATGTGCCATGCTACATAATATGATCCTGTGGAAGCAGCTGCAGCAGGGACAAAATGGTGAAGGCCCTCATAGCCCACCGCAATTGCCAAGGCCATTACAGGCACAGAGGGATTCAGACCATGAACACACTGTGCCAGCCCCAGTAGGCAGACGGAGGCATGCCCAATATGCCTACGCCTTGGCAAAGAGGGAACGTATAGCACATACTCTGACAGTGTAGGCCCCACGGACTGACACCTCTCCACCTGCACACACAGTAAAATGGATGGCACACAAACATGACCACCTGTAAATTATAATGTATAGGTGGCCCAGTGTGTGACTCCTACATAGGCAGCCCTCAAACATTGTAAACACAACAGCTAGTGGAACACGGAATGCCAACACCTGAACAGTACATGAGCCTTACAGCATATGGTGGTGCTGTGTGCCTGTCACGTTCCCCGCCAGATATATATATATATATATATATATATATATATATATATATATATATATATATATATATATATATATATATATATATATATATATATATATATATATATATATATATATATATATATATATATATATATATATATATATATATATATATATATATATATATATATATGTACACATATGCATATATATAATACAGATAGAAAGGGCAATAGAGTGATATATGTTAATATAGATGGATTCAGCAATATCTGCAAATATAATAGATAGTTCAACGACATTCATAACACCTTGGAGGTACAAATAAATAGGATACCGCCAACTATGGAATGTGTAACATACCGACATGCATAACCACGAGGCTGAAAGACCGATAGAACACAGTACCGGAACAGTACAGCCGCGAGTAATAGTATGATGATGTGAAGGGACATTTAGTCACTGCTGCCGGTGTTGCGGTCCACGTAGGTACTGTGTTCAACTGTGTTTGTGAGTGCCGTAGTCTGTGTAAGTGTGCATTGAGGGTACCGTGTGCATCTCCGTGTGACTGTAATGTGTGTGTGTGTCCGCAACATGTGTTTGTTAGTGCCAAGTCAGAGGCAGATCAGTACAGTAGGTGTGGGTATAGCTAGCCGTAGGCATACGGTTACTACCTGTCCCACAGTAGGAGGGACAGCCCCACCCTGGGCAGGTGTGTCCTGACATAAAACAGTACAAAGGGCAAATGTCCGAGATGGTAGGACATTAATATGTCCCATATATAATGTAATAGTCGTATTTAATAGTTATGCCTGTATGTAAGAAATGTAAATGTTACATGCAATATGATAAGTAGCCAAAGTCCCACAACAATAGGTATGTATTGAGGATAAAAGTATGTGTTAACCTGTGTACTGTCCGTGGCTACGTGTTAGCCTGTAAACACCGCTGTGTGTCCCGCAAGTGTCCAACAATGACCATATGAAAAGGTGGCAACCCATGGCAAACAGGCTCTTTTACCAACACAACCACAATGACTGCAAATATCTGGGACAGAAATACAAGGGATAGCTGTCACTTACACATATCCCTTGATATATCGCTGCAATTTCGGAGGTATACAAGTAGCAAGCTCACCTGCAGACGATATAGAAACCAATTAACAACGGCCCAACGTACAATCCCGTAACATAAGTCTACTAACTGTTAGCTCTCTAATTAGGGATGGAGCCCACACACACATATATACGGATTATGTAGAAATGCAAGGCCCACAAACCTGTATATGCTACGTACACCCACCGACATCCCCCACACTAGAAACTAAAGCAATACAGACTGTAATAGCAGCACAATCATCCAGTCAGTCAATTATATCTGCAGAACCCTCAACATACTGTGTGAGAGACACAATTAAAGGCATCATGCAAAATTGCAGGCGTTGTATAATGGAACAAACAGCCATGTTACAGGTTTTGTTTGCAATACTCCGTTATCAGACGTTGGGATGACAGGTACACCCACATGTTGAACCAAATACTCTACCTGTCACACACAATCCACAGGGGACATGAATCCAAAGTATACTTGTCTCCATGCATAGCAGTTGCAATTACACATAACAAAACACAATACAGACCGTCTCCCCGAAGGTAGGGCAAATAGGCAACACGCAAGTGGAGGATTCAATTATACCCCACTGTTGCCGTGTAATTGGCGAATAGAGTAGCTGCACAGCTGATATGCAAGTAATTAGTCACTCAGGAACACCAATTGGTGGGATGAATCCACATGTTACAGGTATCGACGTATATAAGGATGACTTGCCAGACATTCAAACCGTATGCTCATACCAAATACTAGTTGAAACACTGTGAGAGAGATAGAAACGAAATGCCGTAATGATAACAATGTATGTAGAACACCCGATATGTAAGGTTATGTATAGCATGATCTGTATTAATTAGTTTTACTGTATGTATAGCCTGGTTTGCATTAATTAAACGTGTCTGCAATGCATAAAGTGGGGAAAGGTATTTATGTAGTGATGTCTTGCTGAGCATACTAACGCTTGTAGAAACTGTGCGTCCAGCAGTGGGACACAAGGTACACAGCACAGACACCACAAGGGATGCTACATGAGGGTGTTAAATAGAACAATTCCATACAACCCGCCGTCAGTGGTAGGGTATGTCCAACAAGGACATGCCAGAGAAGGGGATAGTATATGTTGATATACTGTCACAGCACGCATGTGTATGGGCATATAATGTTAATGACATATCTAAGGTGGTCCCGCTGTGCAAGTATGCTTTGCATTATGGGATACTATGTGAAATATGTGTAATGTATAGTATTGTAGGTAGATATGACAGATATTCTACACAGCATAACAGGCATATCATGCATACCACAGGTATCGTCTATTGGCATGTACAATAACAGGATACATATGGCTTGTAGGCATGGGACATTGTAATAGCATGATAGCTAATCTAAATGGAAGGGCTACCAAGTAACCATGCACAAAGGACATGTAATAGCTTCACAGGTGCATAGTGGGATACTATGCAGTCTGGCAAGTCCATGTGTAAGCACAACTACAGTGATCACACTAGTAGCACCTCTCTAGGGTAGTGTCCTGTGAACAGCAGAGCCATGTGTCACCTGCACCTCTGCACAGTACAGCCACTGCAGTGATCCCAGGCCTACATGTGTCTCCCAACCAACAAGGGAGGTATCACATGAACAGTGCTACTGAGTGTCCCTGTGTGATGTACATAGGACTTATGTTCCAAAGCATGGTGAGTGTCCGGTTTGGGAATGTAACCCTCAAGCACATCCCAGTCATTGTGGCGTGTGTGCACATATCCATGAGCATGTTGCTCACAGTGGCTTCTGCTTATGTCGCGTATGAGGAGTATATCCATTAATAATGTTGTGGACATGGGCCCTGTCTGATCAGCAGAGGTCCCCCCTGAGTATGTAGTATGCAAATGTGTACAGATGTGGTGTCCGTAGTGCAGCCGCATACTTAAACTGTCAGAGCTCAGTAAACGTCATGGCGTGTTAATGTTGTGGTATGTAAAGCTGTAGCTGTTGTGTAAGGTACACCCTAAATGGGGTGGTGTACCCCTGAATGTGTGTAGATGTCTTGAGTTCAGAGGTACAATGGGTGCCTATGTACCAGCTACACACCCAGTACAGATAGGTGTGGCCATTTAGAAGGATATCCACACCACAGTGGTAATACGGTAACCACAGGAGTGGGTGCGACATATGTGTGTACTGCAAACATGTACAATGTGATATGTATGTAGGGGACTACCACCCATGTGATAGTCAGTGGGTGAATGGTGTAATGCAAAGGTGATGTTCATGCACCTTGTGTCATGCAGCTTGATGCCATGATAGTCATATCATGTATCTGTCACAACGACACCCGTATGGATGGAGTCAGTATCAGCTGGTGGAGCAATCATGGTGCTTTGTATGCAGGGGTTCGAAAGCTAGGCAGGGAAAGTCCCCTGTGCTAGCCTGTACCGCAGGGAAGCATATACTGAACATGAGGGGCCCTATGACTGAGGACTGTGGTATGCCAAACGTACCTGACATGTAGTAGGTACTATGGTATGCTGACCTCACTGTGTGTGTCCTGTCCATGAGCCACATTGCATAACATCCTGAGACATAGGGTACGATGTGCAGGTGGATGTGTATGTTGTCAATACCAGAATGGAGAATGGTGCTGAAAGGCAATGAGAGGACAATGTAGGATGTGTGGACTCCCGTACCATCAGCAACTGCCCTGGTAACTGTATGAAAGGAGTCCACCATGTGTAGGGGCCATGCTGTGGCCCTAACAAGCCCAACCTGGGTGGCAGCAAAGGACGGGAGCCCAACAATGTCTCTGTGAATGACGTCCTTGATGATGTGCCTCATAGCCATGCAGAACAGTCCAGTCAGGTGTGTAGGACTATAGTCCCACTCGTGCATTGTGGTGCCACCTGTGTGTAGTGTGATAAATGCTGCTATGTGCCATTCAGGGGCTACAATGTCTGAAACAAGGCTATTACTGAATATGGTGGCCTAGTGGGGAGACATGTCATTCAGAGGTTGGTGGACATCACAGCCTGGGACGTTGGAAGGTGACATGGGGCCAGTGTCCCAGGACATATAGAGTGCAGGTCAGTACTGTGTAGGTGTGACCACAGGGATACCACAATATTCCTGTATGGATTGTGGCCCAGTAGTGAGTGAGAGGGTGTAATGTTAGCATTGAATCCATCCTCCAGCATGTTGCCAACATCACCTGGGTCTGTAATGTTCCTGAGTGACTGTTGTATGTGACAGTAGATGTGGGTGTTGCCATCGACTACTGACATACCACCGTAATGCCTGGTGGTACACCCCGCAATGTGTCGCAGTCATGTTTACGTAGCTAGTCTTGGAGTATGTGATGAGGGACCCTGTGGCCCTACCACGGCTGACCAGTGAGCCACCCCATCCATGGGAATGTACACCACTGTGCAACAGCCTACACCTGTTGTTGTACATCATATGTCCATGGAACATGACCACCAGAGTGGCATCTGTTATCTGGTGTGTACCATCATGGCTCTGTGTGGAATAGCATGATCCATGCAGTTGTGTACATGCTAATGAAGTGCACTGGGGTATGTGTCAGCATTTGTATGTGCATTGTCCATCTGCACGGGTGTCATGACGTTAACAACCGCTGTCAGCAGACGTCTGTAGTAGGTATTGTATTACTCATGTACTGTGTATGCTGTGATGGGTGTGGTGCCAGGATGTGGCTAACAAGGTTGAGTAGCATATGTTTGGAATCCACCAATGAGGGGATAACCCCAGGTGTGTAACACCAGTCACATGGTGGTAGTGTTCATGTCAAGGTTAATGTAGGTCTTGGAGGTGGTGTGTATGGGTTGATCCAGCAGAGCGGAGGTTATGACTCATGGATGTGTCGGTACATGAGTGGCTATCCCAGTTAAGTGTGGGGGTAGTGTCAGTCACACATCAGTAGTAGCTGTCTGAGGCCCACTGTCCAATATACCAACAAATAAGGTATGTTAACCGTGGGGTATGATGTTGACTCTGTAGCTTGTTACAATGTGTATAGCAGTCCCGGACACAGTTAGTTGCATGTGGAGCACCTCTGATGCATTGTGCTAAGTAACTAGCCAGGATGTGTGCACAACATAGTGGGATATGGGAACCCCTCAGCTGTGGGTGTGCCGGTCCAGGTATGTGCCTGAAAGGTATGGTCTGTCTATAACCTGTCATTGCAGGTGTGCTCTGCAGAGCCTAGAGGCAGGTCCCAGTCACTGCAGAGATGTTTGAGTGGTGCATTATAAGGTGTGCCTTGCCTGCGCGCAACACAGAGGAAGATGCAAGCATTGTGTCACATGACCCCATGTCGTGGCTTGCCAGTTCCCGCTCTGCCGGTGACAGTTATTGGAAACTGTGCAAGACAGGCAGTATAGAAGCAGCAAGAGCCTTACATGTGAGCTGTACTCCCAGGGATGACAGGTGCAAGTCATCTGTGCCACAGCATTGTGTTTGACCAGGTCAGTCAAAACGGACAGATACTAGATGCCTGTGGAATGACAATAGGAGCATAGGCAACTGTTGAAGTGACACAGTCAGTCATTGTACAGTGGTATCGTGGTCCGGACTAATGCAAAATGCTCCCCAGGGCTTGGCCCACACCCTCAGGGCTATAAGACTGGTGAGCTATTGCATGTTCCTGCACATGTAGTCTGTGAAGTGGCATCACAGGGAAGTCACACTAACATGGAGAATGACAGTCACATCGTACCTGGTGAGGTGCGGCATGGGTGCATAGGTTATGTTGCAGAAGCAGTTACCCGACAGCAAGATGTAAGCGACTATTGCCTTGTGTAGCCTGCTGTGTGGAACTGCAGTGTGACTCCCTACAGAGTCACCTATGACTGGTGTGTTGTGAATGTTATAACTCCCTATTGGCTGTATGTGATGGGCACACATGAGTCTGTTGGCTATAAGTTGGTGATGTTGTCTTCCATGTTGGGGGCTACCTCTGGTGCCTACACTGAGTATGGAGACGTACTGCACAAGTTGTCCAATGAGGTGTGGCCAGTAGTGTAGATCATGTGAGACTATGTGATGGTTGGGGTGTGTTGCGAATGTTACACATCCCCAAATGACTGTCAGGTGCAGTCAGGGTTGGTGACAGCATTACCCCAGCCATAGCTGTCAACCTCCTATCCCCAAAATGAGGAACATTAGCCCTCATAATGTGTGACAAATGTTCAAAACGTGGAACACTTACAACTGGCTTACTAACAGCTTCAACTAGGAAGGGCATATGATGGCTAAAATAGGCTGCTTTTACGTATAAAAAAGATATTCTAATGAATTAATATGATTCCCATCTATTTAGCCATGGCTAGCAGGTAAACAATTTCCAACAATGAATGTGTGACAGACCCTTTCAATGTGGAACTTTGAGGAACATGCACCTTGTAAGACCCCAAATGAGGTACGTTCCTCGTAATGAGGTACACTTGAGAGCTTTGCCCCCAGCATGGCTGCAGAAGTGCATCCCCCACAGGCTGTAGTGTCGTATGTTGGGAGGTGAGCATTGAATGTGTACATGAGACAATTGCTCTATTGCCACATGTACAACATATCCCTCCTATAGACAGGCAGTAGCACTGGTATGTGACAGTTGGACATGCCTGTATATACAACCATGTCCCACAGGATATGTGCGTTACATGTGTACAACAGCTGTTGTACCATAAGCAAGCTGGGAAGTGTAGGACAGCCAGTGTACCTGTGGGAAATGGTGTGGAATGGGTGCTATAGTAATCAGTAGCTCATGACATACTCACAAGTTCTGAACAAGTGCCTAGCATGACCATACAATACAGATAGGGTGTTGGATAATATCAACCCACAAGTGGTGATGACAGTCATTTTGGGTGGCACCGCATTATAACCCTGCTGAGTATGGTGTGCATGTCCATGAACCATTATCACTGTAGATGTTAGCAGTACAGATGTACAAGACAGCACAGATGTTTGATTACAAATACCTTTGTATGTCACAGGAGTGTACCACCAGTGGCCTGTTGACAGACTCACAACTACAAAAGGTGCAAGAGTGACATGTGCACATCACACCAGTGCCAGCGACAGTAGAACAGGGTTAATGTGTTGTACCCCACCCTCATTGTAGCCCATACCACACAGACAAATGTTAGGCATCTGTGTATGTAAGGCTGTGAATGGCCATGACCTATCAGTATAGCTGTGTCAGTGTTGTGAACAACATACAGAATGGGCTGTGTGGGTGAGGTGTGTGACATATGTGCACAGTCTGATGGATGATACCAGCATTGTCACCACTAGGTGAACATCCCTGTACCCATAAACTACTACCTAGGCTGTGGTCAGCATTATGGACACTGTGTAAGGGATGGTGCTGTGCAGTGCACCCCCCGACTTGGTGATGTCTCCAGGCCCCTTAGGTAGTCATATGAGGTGCCCATGTCATGTCAGGGTGCCATCCATGAGCACGGAGATCACTGGACAGGCATAAACAGCACTGTGGTGACCAATATTGATCACATATCACCTTTAAGGGTAATGGCCATGCGTGGATTGAAAGTAGGCTGCAGGATGCACGCCAGAAAATGGTAGGTGCAACATGCAGAAATGTAAAGGGAAGGTCAAGAGGTAATCCACGCGGCAGCCAAATGTAATTCAACACCAAAGGCACCACAATAGTAGTTCCGGCAGTAAAACACATAAGATACCCTGTAGCTACGATTGTACATACACACCCTATGACATAATCGGTGTTCACAGCACAATAGTATAAAGTGTGAAAGCACTCTACACACCTGTGTATTCCCAAACACTGCACCATAGGTGTAAACACACAGGGGAACTTTTAAAATGTACATGTTGGGAGCTGCCATACCTGTGATTCATCAGCATGTGTTAGAGACTGGCGGTGTTGTGGAAGATGTTGCCGACAACCACCGCAGGTCTCGGAGGAGAAGGAGAGTATTCAGACCAAGGGTAACCTACCAGGGGCTATATGACCTGGAGATAGTAGAGCATTACAGGGTGGACAGGGACATCTTACAGCAAATAGTGGGCTGTGGCGGCCACGCCTGAGAACCAGAAACAACAGAGGGGAACCCATCCCAGTGGACATGAAGGTATGTGTAAGCCTGCGAATACTGGCCACAGGTACCTTTCAAAGGCCAACTGGAGATATAATGGGTATCTCACAGGCATCAGCATCCAGGGGTACTACACCAGTTCCTGGATGCCATGTTACCACATGCCAATGAGCAGATATACTTCCCCAGACTCAGGAGGAGTTGGCCAGCAATATCGCCACTTCCACCGTGTGGCACACTACCGGAGGTATTGGGTGCGATAGACTGCCGCACATACAAATCAAGTCACCACCCAGTGAGCATGGTAGGCGTTACATAAACCGCAAGGGGATTCCACTCCATCAACTGCCAGGTCGTGTGTTGCAATGCCCAGGGCATTATCATGGATGTGTGTGCTGGCAGCCCTGGAAACTACCATGACTCCCATATCTGGCATGCCTCACAGCTGTATCAGGTATTTGTCAGGGGGACATCCCATATGGCCATCTTGTGGGGGATGCTGGCTATGCACTGGAGCCGCAGATGATGACTCCCATCAGAAATGCACACACACCCATGCAAGAATGCCATAATGAGGCACACGCACAAACCAGAATCATCATAGAGCGTGTGTTGGGATGCTGAAATCACTGTTCGGTGCTTGGATACATCTGATGGAGTCTTGCAGTACTCTCCAGGCACGTGTGCCCACATCGTCATAGTATGTGCCATGCTACATAATATGATCCTGTGGAAGCAGCTGCAGCAGGGACAAAATGGTGAAGGCCCTCATAGCCCACCGCAATTGCCAAGGCCATTACAGGCACAGAGGGATTCAGACCATGAACACACTGTGCCAGCCCCAGTAGGCAGACGGAGGCATGCCCAATATGCCTACGCCTTGGCAACGAGGGAACGTATAGCACATACTCTGACAGTGTAGGCCCCTACGGACTGACACCTCTCCACCTGCACACACAGTAAAATGGATGGCACACAAACATGACCACCTGTAAATTATAATGTATAGGTGGCCCAGTGTGTGACTCCTACATAGGCAGCCCTCAAACATTGTAAACACAACAGCTAGTGGAACACGGAATGCCAACACCTGAACAGTACATGAGCCTTACAGCATATGGTGGTGCTGTGTGCCTGTCACGTTCCCGCCAGATATATATATATATATATATATATATATATATATATATATATATATATATATATATATATATATATATATATATATATATATATATATATATATATATATATATATATATATATATATATATATATATATATATATATATATATATATATATATATATATATATATATATATATATAATATATACATATGCATATATATAATACAGATAGAAAGGGCAATAGAGTGATATATGTTAATATAGATGGATTCAGCAATATCTGCAAATATAATAGATAGTTCAACGACATTCATAACACCTTGGAGGTACAAATAAATAGGATACCGCCAACTATGGAATGTGTAACATACCGACATGCATAACCACGAGGCTGAAAGACCCGATAGAACACAGTACGAACAGTACAGCGAGTAATAGTATGATGATGTGAAGGGACATTTAGTCACTGCTGCGGTGTTGCGGTCCACGTAGGTACTGTGTTCAACTGTGTTTGTGAGTGCGTAGTCTGTGTAAGTGTGCATTGAGGGTACCGTGTGCATCTCCGTGTGACTGTAATGTGTGTGTGTGTCATAACATGTGTTTGTTAGTGCCAAGTCAGAGGCAGATCAGTACAGTAGGTGTGGGTATAGCTAGCCGTAGGCATACGGTTACTACCTGTCCCACAGTAGGAGGGACAGCCCCACCCTGGGCAGGTGTGTCCTGACATAAAACAGTACAAAGGGCAAATGTCGAGATGGTAGGACATTAATATGTCCCATATATAATGTAATAGTCGTATTTAATAGTTATGCCTGTATGTAAGAAATGTAAATGTTACATGCAATATGATAAGTAGCCAAAGTCCCACAACAATAGGTATGTATTGAGTATAAAAGTATGTGTTAACCTGTGTACTGTCCGTGGCTCACGTGTTAGCCTGTAAACACCGCTGTGTGTCCATAAGTGTCCAACAATGACCATATGAAAGGTGGCAACCCATGGCAAACAGGCTCTTTTACCAACACAACCACAATGACTGCAAATATCTGGGACAGAAATACAAGGGATAGCTGTCACTTACACATATCCTTGATATATCGCTGCAATTTGGAGGTATACAAGTAGCAAGCTCACCTGCAGGCGATATAGAAACCAATTAACAACCCAATGTACAATCCCGTAACATAAGTCTACTAACTGTTAGCTCTCTAATTAGGGACGGAGCCCACACACACATATATACGGATTATGTAGAAATGCAAGGCCCACAAACCTGTATATACTACGTACACCCACCGACATCCCCCACACTAGAAACTAAAGCAATACAGACTGTAATAGCAGCACAAACATCCAGTCAGTCAATTACATCTGCAGAACCCTCAACATACTGTGTGAGAGACACAATTAAAGGCGTCATGCAAAATTGCAGGCGTTGTATAATGGAACAAACAGCCATGTTACAGGTTTTGTTTGCAATACTCCGTTATCAGACGTTGGGATGACAGGTACACCCACATGTTGAACCAAATACTCTACCTGTCACACACAATCCACAGGGACATGAATCCAAAGTATACTTGTCTCCATGCATAGCAGTTACAATTACACATAACAAAACACAATACAGACCGTCTCCCGAAGGTAGGGCAAATAGGCAACACATAAGTGGAGGATTCAATTATACCCCACTGTTGCCGTGTAATTGGCGAATAGAGTAGCTGCACAGCTGATATGCAAGTAATTAGTCACTCAGGAACACCAATTGGCGGGATGAATCCACGTTACAGGTATCGGTATATAAGGATGACTTGCCAGACATTCAAACCGTATGCTCATACCAAATACTAGTTGAAACACTGTGAGAAAGATAGAAAGCGAAGTGCCGTAATGATAACAATGTATGTAGAACACCCGATATGTAAGGTTATGTATAGCATGATCTGTATTAATTAGTTTTACTGTATGTATAGCCTGGTTTGCATTAAATAAACGTGACTGCAATGCATAAAGTGGGAAAGGTATTTATGTAGTGATGTCTTGCTGAGCATACTAGCAGCTTGTAGAAACTGTGCGTCCAGCAGTGGGACACAAGGTACACAGCACAGACACCACAAGGGATGCTACATGAGGGTGTTAAATAGAACAATTCCATACAACCCGCGTCAGTGGTAGGGTATGTCCAACAAGGACATGCCAGAGAAGGGATAGTATATGTTGATATACTGTCACAGCACGCATGTGTATGGGCATATAATGTTAATGACATATCTAAGGTGGTCCGCTGTGCAAGTATGCTTTGCATTATGGGATACTATGTGAAATATGTGTAATGTATAGTATTGTAGGTAGATATGACAGATATTCTACACAGCATAACAGGCATATCATGCATACCACAGGTATCGTCTATTGGCATGTACAATAACAGGATACATATGGCTTGTAGGCATGGGACATTGTAATAGCATGATAGCTAATCTAAATGGAAGGGCTACCAAGTAACCATGCACAAAGGACATGTAATAGCTTCACAGGTGCATAGTGGGATACTATGCAGTCTGGCAAGTCCATGTGTAAGCACAACTACAGTGATCACACTAGTAGCACCTCTCTAGGGTAGTGTCCTGTGAACAGCAGAGCCATGTGTCACCTGCACCTCTGCACAGTACAGCCACTGCAGTGATCCCAGGCCTACATGTGTCTCCCAACCAACAAGGGAGGTATCACATGAACAGTGCTACTGAGTGTCCCTGTGTGATGTACATAGGACTTATGTTCCAAAGCATGGTGAGTGTCCGGTTTGGGAATGTAACCCTCAAGCACATCCCACTCATTGTGGCGTGTGTGCACATATCCATGAGCATGTTGCTCACAGTCGCTTCTGCTTATGTGGCGTATGAGGAGTATATCCATTAATAATGTTGTGGACATGGGCCCTGTCTGATCAGCAGACATCATCCCTGAGTATGTAGTATGCAAATGTGTACAGATGTGGTGTCCGTAGTGCTGCCACATACTTGAACTTTCAGAGCTCAGTAAGCGTCCTGGTGTGTTAATGTTGTGGTATGTAAAGCTGTAGCTGTTGTGTAAGGTACACCCAAAATGGGGTGGTGTACCCTGAATGTGTGTAGATGTCTTGAGTTCAGAGGTACAATGGGTGCCTATGTACCAGCTGCACACCCAGTACAGATAGGTGTGGCCAAGTAGAAGGATATCCACGCCACAGTGGTATCTGGTAACCACAGGAGTGGGTGCGACATATGTGTGTACTGCAAACATGTACAATGTGATATGTATGTAGGGGACTACCACCCATGTGATAGTCGGTGGGTGAATGGTGTAATGCAAAGGTGATGTTCATGCACCTTGTGTCATGCAGCTTGATGCCATGATAGTCATATCATGTATCTGTCTGCGACACCCGTATGGATGGAGTCAGTATCAGCTGGTGGAGCAATCATGGTGCTTTGTATGCAGGGGTTCGAGAAAGCTAGGCAGGAAAGTCCCTGTGCTAGCCTGTACCGAGGGAAGCATATACTGAACATGAGGGGCCCTATGACTGAGGACTGTGGTATGCCAAGCGTACCTGACATGTAGTAGATACTATGGTATGCTGGCCTCACTGTGTGTTCCCTGTCCATGAGCCACATTGCATAACATTCTGAGACATAGGGTACGATGTGCAGGTGTATGTGTATGTTGTCAATACCAGAATGGAGAATGGTGCTGAAAGGCAATGAGAGGACAATGTAGGATGTGTGGACTCCATGCCATCAGCAACTGCCCTGGTAACTGTATGAAAGGAGTCCACCATGTGTAGGGGCCATGCTGTGGCCTAACAAGCCCAACCTGGGTGGCAGCAAGGGACGGGCGCCCAACAATGTCTCTGTGAATGACGTCCTTGATGATGTGCCTCATAGCCATGCAGAACAGTCCAGTCAGGTGTGTAGGACTATAGTCCCACTCGTGCATTGTGGTGCCACCTGTGTGTAGTGTGATAAATGCTGCTATGTGCCATTCAGGGGCTACAATGTCTGAAACAAGGCTATTACTGAATATGGTGGCCTAGTGGGGAGACATGTCATTCAGAGGTTGGTGGACATCACAGCCTGGGACGTTGGAAGGTGACATGGGGCCAGTGTCCCAGGACATATAGAGTGCAGGTCAGTACTGTGTAGGTGTGACCACAGGGATACCACAATATTCCTGTATGGATTGTGGCCCAGTAGTGAGTGAGAGGGTGTAATGTTAGCATTGAATCCATCCTCCAGCATGTTGCCAACATCACCTGGGTCTGTAATGTTCCTGAGTGACTGTTGTATGTGACAGTAGATGTGGGTGTTGCCATCGACTACTGACATACCACCGTAATGCCTGGTGGTACACCCGCAATGTGTCGCAGTCATGTTTACGTAGCTAGTCTTGGAGTATGTGATGAGGGACCCTGTGGCCCTACCACGGCTGACCAGTGAGCCACCCCATCCATGGGAATGTACACCACTGTGCAACAGCCTACACCTGTTGTTGTACATCATATGTCCATGGAACATGACCACCAGAGTGGCATCTGTTATCTGGTGTGTACCATCATGGCTCTGTGTGGAATAGCATGATCCATGCAGTTGTGTACATGCTAATGAAGTGCACTGGGGTATGTGTCAGCATTTGTATGTGCATTGTCCATCTGCACGGGTGTCATGACGTTAACAACCGCTGTCAGCAGACGTCTGTAGTAGGTATTGTATTACTCATGTACTGTGTATGCTGTGATGGGTGTGGTGCCAGGATGTGGCTAACAAGGTTGAGTAGCATATGTTTGGAATCCACCAATGAGGGGATAACCCCAGGTGTGTAACACCAGTCACATGGTGGTAGTGTTCATGTCAAGGTTAATGTAGGTCTTGGAGGTGGTGTGTATGGGTTGATCCAGCAGAGCGGAGGTTATGACTCATGGATGTGTCGGTACATGAGTGGCTATCCCAGTTAAGTGTGGGGTAGTGTCAGTCACACATCAGTAGTAGCTGTATGAGGCCCACTGTCCAATATACCAACAAATAAGGTATGTTAACCGTGGGGTATGATGTTGACTCTGTAGCTTGTTACAATGTGTATAGCAGTCCCGGACACAGTTAGTTGCATGTGGAGCACCTCTGATGCATTGTGCTAAGTAACTAGCCAGGATGTGTGCACAACATAGTGGGATATGGGAACCCCTCAGCTGTGGGTGAACGGTCCAGGTATGTGCCTGAAAGGTATGGTCTGTCTATAACCTGTCATTGCAGGTGTGCTCTGCAGAGCCTAGAGGCAGGTCCCAGTCACTGCAGAGATGTTTGAGTGGTGCATTATAAGGTGTGCCTTGCCTGCGTGCGTCACAGAGGAAGATGCAAGCATTGTGTCACATGACCCCATGTCGTGCTTGCCAGTTCCCGTTCTGCCGGTGACAGTTATTGGAAACTGTGCAAGACAGGCAGTATAGAAGCAGCAAGAGCCTTACATGTGAGCTGTACTCCCAGGGATGACAGGTGCAAGTCATCTGTGCCACAGCATTGTGTTTGACCAGGTCAGTCAAAACGGACAGATACTAGATGCCTGTGGAATGACAATAGGAGCATAGGCAACTGTTGAAGTGACACAGTCAGTCATTGTACAGTGGTATCGTGTCCGGACGAATGCAAAATGCTCCCCAGGGCTTGGCCCACACCCTCAGGGCTATAAGACTGGTGAGCTATTGCATGTTCCTGCACATGTAGTCTGTGAAGTGGCATCACAGGGAAGTCACACTAACATGGAGAATGACAGTCACATCGTACCTGGTGAGGTGCGGCATGGGTGCATAGGTTATGTTGCAGAAGCAGTTACCCGACAGCAAGATGTAAGCGACTATTGCCTTGTGTAGCCTGCTGTGTGGAACTGCAGTGTGACTCCCTACAGAGTCACCTATGACTGGTGTGTTGTGAATGTTATAACTCCCTATTGGCTGTATGTGATGGGCACACATGAGTCTGTTGGCTATAAGTTGGTGATGTTGTCTTCCATGTTGGGGGCTACCTCTGGTGCCTACACTGAGTATGGAGACGTACTGCACAAGTTGTCCACGTAGGTGTGGCCAGTGGTGTAGATCATGTGAGACTATGTGATGGGTGGGGTGTGTTGCGAATGTTACACATCCCCAAATGACTGTCAGGTGCAGTCAGGGTTGGGGACAGCATTACCCCCAGCCATAGCTGTCAACCTCCTATCCCCAAAATGAGGAACATTAGCCCTCATAATGTGTGACAAATGTTCAAAACGTGGAACACTTACAACTGGCTTACTAACAGCTTCAACTAGGAAGGGCATATGATGGCTAAAATAGGCTGCTTTTACGTATAAAAAAGATATTCTAATGAATTAATATGATTCCCATCTATTTAGCCATGGCTAGCAGGTAAACAATTTCCAACAATGAATGTGTGACAGACCCTTTCAATGTGGAACTTTGAGGAACATGCACCTTGTAAGACCCCAAATGAGGTACGTTCCTCGTAATGAGGTACACTTGAGAGCTTTGCCCCCAGCATGGCTGCAGAAGTGCATCCCCACAGGCTGTAGTGTCGTATGTTGGGAGGTGAGCATTGAATGTGTACATGAGACAATTGCTCTATTGCCACATGTACAACATATCCCTCCTATAGACAGGCAGTAGCACTGGTATGTGACAGTTGGACATGCCTGTATATACAACCATGTCCCACAGGATATGTGCGTTACATGTGTACAACAGCTGTTGTACCATAAGCAAGCTGGGAAGTGTAGGACAGCCAGTGTACCTGTGGGAAATGGTGTGGAATGGGTGCTATAGTAATCAGTAGCTCATGACATACTCACAAGTTCTGAACAAGTGCCTAGCATGACCATACAATACAGATAGGGTGTTGGATAATATCAACCCACAAGTGGTGATGACAGTCATTTTGGGTGGCACCGCATTATAACCCTGCTGAGTATGGTGTGCATGTCCATGAACCATTATCACTGTAGATGTTAGCAGTACAGATGTACAAGACAGCACAGATGTTTGATTACAAATACCTTTGTATGTCACAGGAGTGTACCACCAGTGGCCTGTTGACAGACTCACAACTACAAAAGGTGCAAGAGTGACATGTGCACATCACACCAGTGCCAGCGACAGTAGAACAGGGTTAATGTGTTGTACCCCACCCTCATTGTAGCCCATACCACACAGACAAATGTTAGGCATCTGTGTATGTAAGGCTGTGAATGGCCATGACCTATCAGTATAGCTGTGTCAGTGTTGTGAACAACATACAGAATGGGCTGTGTGGGTGAGGTGTGTGACATATGTGCACAGTCTGATGGATGATACCAGCATTGTCACCACTAGGTGAACATCCCTGTACCCATAAACTACTACCTAGGCTGTGGTCAGCATTATGGACACTGTGTAAGGGATGGTGCTGTGCAGTGCACCCCCCGACTTGGTGATGTCTCCAGGCCCCTTAGGTAGTCATATGAGGTGCCCATGTCATGTCAGGGTGCCATCCATGAGCACGGAGATCACTGGACAGGCATAAACAGCACTGTGGTGACCAATATTGGATCACATATCACCTTTAAGGGGTAATGGCCATGCGTGGATGGGCGATACCAGCCTTCACAATCCTCACCTCCACTATGCAGCATGCTGTCTACCTTGCATAAAGACATCTGCTACACCATGATGATGGACATGCTGCATGTCCATATCCTGATCTGTAAGATATACGTCATGGATATCCACCGTCCTAATACTAGGATCGCCACATGCTGGACAGATCCCTGTGCCATACATGTGACATACTCCTGCCAAACCATGCAAACCTGTCCATCAAAGCTGCACATGTCATCCCAGTCATACATGGTATGATGGCCGCATGGTAGATGTAGTATCAACTGTCTGGATCAGTAATGGGGCACTGATGCACCTCGCGGTGGCATAATGGCTGTCTGTTACAGCTAGGAAACCTTGCCCATACATGCTATGGTTCATAACCATCCCTGCGAATGATGTCCGACTAGCCATTGTCCCATGTCTATCACATGTGCAACACAGGCGATCCGTGGCAGGATGTTGAACAGCTGTACAGTGCTGTGTAGATGTATATGGCAAAACACATGCATGTACAGGTTTCCATGCGTATGTGTGCATTGTCACTGCTCAAGTCCATTAAGGCTGTGTCTGTGTTGATATGTGACATATACACAGCATCAAGGTCAACAACATTACCGTGGACACATCCAGGCATGTGCAGATAGGTAAGAACACCAGCGCAGGCAAATAGACATGCCCACATCAAGACAGCATTCACATGGAGTATGAACACTGTAATGAGGTGACACACATATATGGTGATGATATCCAATGCACAACGGGTGTTACATGTGTGTGACACAAACATGTCAGTCGTGTCCGTGTCATGATGATTTGCAAAGATAACTGTGCAGATGTACTAGATGTCATAGAAATGTATGTGCATCAGTATCTCTGTACATCTCTGAAACTGTGACCTGTCACCATCATTATGTCTTACAGATAATGCCTCGTACATGCCTTCCAGCGTACAGCCGCCAGGAGGATGATGTCCTCATCCCGTACCTCCATGAGAACTATGAGGTGTTGTTCAGCCATGTGCCACAGCATGCCCAGCAACGGGAGAACCTGTGGCAGGATCTTCGCAGGAGGGTGAACGATGTGGGTGGCCATAACCGCACCTACCAGCAGGTGCGCAGACACTGCACGGACTTGATACGACATGCAAAACAGCATGCCACTGCAATTGCCAGGGAACAAGGTGGAATAGGTGGTGGGCCACCAACCCAGCCCCCACTCACACACACCGAGGAGCTACTGGCCAGTCTGGAGACACCCTCAGAACAGCATCCACAAACACTAGCTGCCATCGTGGAGGTGGGTGTCTCCCAACCAATGAGCCTGGAGTTGCCTGGTAAGTCAGTACTGCACATATGGCTATTATATCCCATTTAGTTGCATGTGTCACTGTACATTATGTAAAGTAACAACATATGCAAGGTATGTGGACGCACATGCTGCATACTACAGTATGCTACCCTGTGTATGCACACATGTGAAAACTATATGCTATTATACAGGCAAATGTGTTAACATGCACAGTGCACCCTGTGGCTGTCATACAGTCATGGATAATGTTCATACTGCTGTGTCACCCCTATACAGGTATCTCTGGTGTGCTGCACAGACATGAGTCCGTTGCAGGTAAGACTGTCATCAGTATCAGGCATGTTAAAGCATAGATCTATTTGCCATGTGGCCAGTTATCACTTGCACACTTGATGTTCATTCCAGTCACTATATACAGGTCGCAGCACCCATCATTTACACAGGCCTCCCATATGCAATATATACAAATGAAATGATACATCAACTTGAAACCACAGTATTTGTCATTGCTACATGTGTGGTCAGTTGTGCATACAACGGTGGAGGTGTTCTACAATGGAGGCATATGTAGTGTGCATTGGAACAACATGTGTGGTATGCAAACAGTACCACACAGTGAGCTGTGGTATGGGCAGCCCACAGTTGTCACCATTGTGTTGTATGCCCCTGCATTGGGTGCACACATTGTGATGTGCCATCTGACATGTCCCAGACATGTAGTGTTCTGGCTGCAATATTGTCACACTATCCCATGACCCATACCCCACATACCAAACATACAACCCGTTGTCTGCATAGCCCTGTGGATGGTGACATATCTGACATCTATGGGTGTATGTCATATGGGACAACACAGACATGTGAGATAGATGGCCATCACACACATTTGGCCAACACATGTGCACACATGGCCATGGGGGATGGCCAGAGACACGTAGCCACACAGTAGATGTGATGTGTATACACCCTGTTGCACGTTGTCCATACATGGTCCACATTTAGCCTTAGTTGACTGATTATACAGTTGATGTGGTACACTGGACATCCTAACAGCCTGTGCACAGCTAGTGGAGGTGTCACTGAAGTCTACCATATAAGATCAGTTGAACATCACAACTGTGTCATAGCATGACAGTAGTCACCTGTACAGCTTCCACAGACATTGACACCACATCAGGCCACAGATACTGTACATTTCCCTTACTGCTGTAGGACATCATCGTTAGCTATGCACCTTGTGTGTGTGTGGTACATCAATGTCAGGTGGAAAATGGTGAATTGACATGTCCGCCATGTGTGGACATGGTTGCCAGGCAGCTAAGACCCTGTAGTTGTTGTGCAGGGGTGTCAGCTGTAGGTCCTCCAGTGATCTGTCACTTGACACAGCATGGTTTGGTGTGTATACACCTCAGCATCGTGGGTCACAATCCACAGTTATGTCATGGGTATGCATGCAGTTATGGCTATGCAATGTGTACATATTATGCATTGTACAGCAATACAGATGCATCAAGATGCCATGCAATGGCACAGTGTCTGTACTTCACACTGTATAGCAATGTAGACGGCTCACACTACCCTTCCATGCTCATGCACATTTGCTAAACATGCATTCTATCTGTAGGGCATACAGACAACACCGCAATGTGATGCCCATTACGATGCTGTACATGTGTCAGGACAGCATTGTGTCAGACATGTATGCATGTTAATGCACACATCAGCAGAGTACATGTCAAGGTCACATCAGCCATGTGTACTGTTATCCTGATCTGGTCCACATGGTGTATCACGGGGATGCATGCATACTGCCATGATTGTGTGAACTGCATGGCTACTGATATGACACCTGCTTGCTGTAGTGTGCACCCCAGGGAGGTATGCTTACTAACACTATTAATGTCTGAGCTGCATGCCCTCTGCTGTACCACAGGCATGCTGCATGCCATCTGTCAAATCACATGCATGGTGTATCTGTGTGTGTATCTGTGTGTGTGTCTGTGTGTGTGTGTGTGTGTGTCTGTGTGTGTGTGTGTGCCTATTGTAATTTAGAGTCTTTCTTTGCATTCACAGGTGATGTAGGTGCGTTATCCTCCTGCGGTCCATCTGATGTTAGTGTCCCCACAGATACTAGCAGTGCTGAGCATATGCATGAGGTGCAGGCAGGGTTGTCAGGGACCGAATCTGTGCCAACGGTTGCCATCCCAGCTATGTCCCCCTCTTCCCCGCACACAGTTCTGCTGCCAACACATACCGCATCACCAGTGGCCATAGAGGAAGGACAGTCAGTGCCTGTTAGCGTGGAACAGGAACGTGTGGTGGCTACAGAAGGTGTGTCTACACACCATGGTGTCAGTGTAATGACTGCAGATGTGCCACACAGGCATGTGGCCAGTGCTGCTCGTAAGAGGACCTCTGGCAGACATGCACCTGCAGGACAGAGCGCAGCAGCTGGTATCACCAGACGCATGTTCCAGACTGTAATGGTGACACAGGCACGTGCTGAACGGCAGACCAGAGAAGGGCAGAGGCTGCAGAGGGCTGCTATCCGTACCCTAAATGACAACATCCAGGCTTTGGCAAATGCTCAACAGCAGATTGCTGATGTTCTGGACAGGCGATTGGGTGATATGGTTGGAATCCTTGACCATGGCATGGCAATCCACGAGTGTGAGCTGTCTGTGCTGGAACATCTGGTAGGAGTGAGGCGTAGGCCATGTAGACGTAGGCCAGCCACACCACCTAGTGCAGGTCAGCGTGAGCATTCCACCTCACATGCCCACTCCCATAGTGCCAGTAGCAGTAGCAGTAGCAGTGCAGCTGGTGCTGCGCTGTCCACCCCAGGACACAGCATGCCATGTGGACGTGGCCCTGGACATTCCCAGCGGGGACACAGTTCCAGTGGACATGTGTCATTGGACAGTAGCCAATCTGTACCTCTGCCTGGTAGTGCCCGTGCAACCCCTGGCAGGCACAGGTCACGTGTCCATGGCCGGACACAGTGAGCTGTACAACCTGGTCTGTACAATCTGGAGCTGTCAATAATACCCCATGTAGGCCTCACAAAAGGCAGAACTGTGAGCACACATACACGCACACAGCAAAGACATCTGTAGGGCACAACAAAAACCACATGCATACTGAACAGACATGTCCAATCATATCACTGGCCCTTACCCACACACATGATGTCATCCATTGGTGCAGCCTATGCCCCTGGCAAACATTATCACCCTGTGCATATGATGAAGCCTGTACCGCATCCCTGTCATCCACACCATTGGTGCAGGGACATGCTCAAATGGTCTGATGCACAGGGTGAACAGAATAGTGAGAAGTGCATTCTACATTAGTTGTGTACGAATAGTGAGAGTAGTGTATATTACAATAGTTGTGTGAGAATAGTGAGAGACGTGTATATTACATTAGTTGTGTACTGTTGACACGCACCAGACATACCATGTAGTACAGGTTTAGCATGCATTGTTATATGTTTACAGTATGTGTCATGGTAACAACAGTAACAGCATGTTGGTAATGATGCCCTGGTTTCCTCCTTATGGTCTACTTGCATGTGCCTACAGGTAGCACTGTTTGCAGTCTCCCATGTGTAACTGTGGAGTACTCACAGGGACATATGGCAATATTAGCATGCTATACGTAGCCTCAGCCTGACTGTCGGAAAGTCTAACATACCACAGATGTCCACACATATACTGATCCAGAAGCATGTGGGCAGTTTAATAGGCTACAGTGGCTAGAGCCGTGACATCCATACCAGGTCACATCACAGGTATGTTGACATGGTGCAGGGGTTGTACACAGCGGTCTGGCCAATGATAATGTTAGAGGCCACTTGATAGCATGAGGCCTCACTGTGTAGCAGTAATACCCTGTCACATTACAGGAACATGCTCACACTAATGGGGTCAACAACACTATAACGCACACCCCATAGTGTTGAGGTGAGGACCCTTGCCTATGTGGTCATCACCCTCACAGTACTGTGCACCCACACAATGTGACAAAGAGAAAGAACATGTACAGGTAGCCAGTGTGGCTGAGACTGATGGCATCAACAGGGTAGTTGACTGCATGACCATGAGGGGTTAGGGATCCTGTGTGTTCTGTATGGTAACATACACCCTCACTCCATGCACCAGACAGCCATACATACCTACATACACACACACATACACACACACACACACACACACACATACACACTGTGGAGACCACAAATGTCGTACACATTTGGATAGCTGATGTGTGTGATACACACACCACACCTGCCTACGTCATGCTTTCCACACTGCAGTATGTACAGATCTCTACAACAGTGTACAGGGGTGTGTGACAATTGGGTTGTATTCCACACCATATGTGACATATATGGTCACACAAGCAAACACACATGGCTGTACTGTGAATGATACACCTGCTATATGATGATACGTCTGACAGACATGCAGCAGTATTAGCCGCATTATGTGTACCAACGCTACCTTCGGCAATTATGCTGCTATATGCACATGGGAGGATGTAAGTGTTACAGGTGTCAAGTGACGTACTGTCGGTAATACCTGACCGCTGTGTAGGTGTTATGTCTCCACCATCAAGTAACGGTAACATAGCGTACTGTTTGCACATGTCATGGTTGGATGGTGTGTGACACACCTGTGAGCCGTCCCTGGCAAACATCCATCTACACAGGTGCATCACCACTTTATGTACACACATACATCCATACCTGCTGTACATCCTACCGTACTGTCAGTATGTCACCATATACAGGTGTCAATGATGGGGTGGCATTGCAACTGCATGTTGTAGTTAGGCACAGATGAGTTACATGCATGGTAGCTGCATGCACACTACAGATTGTACATGTGTGTTGGTCCTACATGCCTGTCATGTCGCCATGTTTGAATGTATTGCAATTGGTGGACATGTGTGTTGACATACATAACACATGGACTGTTGTATGATATGATGGGTGTCATGGGTAACTAGTACAGAGGGAATGTGTCCTTGGTCAACATTGCTACCTCATGTACTGTTAGCATTCAACAGCCATGGACCCACCTTCCATTTGCATGCGTATGATTGCTGTAGCCACTTGTCTGCACAGAGGACAGCAAAAGCTATGCTATGTACATATGTGTTGTGTGTGTGGTCCATGCACATATCCACTGCAATTGCATGTATGACATAGCCAAACATGTGTGTTCATTGGTGTACAGCGACAGTCATCTGTCACAGCTGTGTAAGACCCAGGGCCCCTGGTATGTGTAGAGCCGACCTGGTTATGTACAGTGGTATCATTGCAATGCATAACACATGATGGAACCCTGTCGGTACATGGGTAATCTGCACAGTTGCTGAAGACCTATGTACAGTCCACTGGTCATCAGTCACACAGTGTTGTGTTAATGTATAGCTGTGTATTGCTGGTCCAATGACATGGTGATGTGTGACGGCTACATTGTGGATTGTGGCGTGTACCTCTGTGAGCTGCACCTGAGACATCTGTGATAGCTCCTGAGTGTGTACTGGTCAATACATGTGAGTGGCCTTCATGTACGTGGGGACAGTAATACCATACTGTGCCCTTCTGTGTTTAGAATCCGTGTGCATGCAAGATGGCCCTTTTCAACTGCTAAGTGTGTGAGCATGCCCAGTACGCCGTTGTGTAGATGGACACACAGTACATTCCACACTGCGCCCTTCCATGATTAGAACCCGTGTGCATGCAAGATGGCTCTTTGCAACTGCTAAGTGTGTGAGCATGCCCAGTACGCCACTGTGTAGATGGACACACAGTACATTCCAAACTGCGCCCTTCTGTGATTAGACTCCGTGTGCATGCAAGATGGCCCTTTGCAACTGCTAAGTGTGTGAGCATGCCCAGTACGCCGTTGTGTAGATGGACACACAGTACATTCCAAATTGCGCCCTTCCGTGATTAGACTCCGTGTGCATGCAAGATGGCCCTTTGCAACTGCTAAGTGTGTGAGCATGCCAAGTATGCCGTTGTGTAGATGGACACACAGTACATTCCAAACTGCGCCCTTCCGTGATTAGAATCCGTGTGCATGCAAGACGGCCCTTTGCAACTGCTAAGTGTGTGAGCATGCCCAGTACGCCGTTGTGTAGATGGACACACAGTACATTCCAAACAGACGTGTGATACTAAGCGTGTGGGCATGGCCATTGACATCCTGTATAGCCATGGTGGTCATCCAGGCAACAGATGTCCATTTTCAATGTCACGATGGATGCCTACATTGAACATACTGGTTGGTGTCTCGAAGGGTGTACTGTCTGTGGCGCATCCCATATCTATTTAGTGTTGTAGTGCTCCGTAGATATTTAGTTGCCCCGATGACAGCACTGCTGTGTGTTTGTCTACGTCTACCTTGGGACAGTAATATGCTTTCAGACTGCTCACTCTCTAAACATTCCCTATCGGCATCTTTGCCTTTGCGGATGATGTCACCCACCTAGAAGTATGCCTCTGGGAGTGCTGTGTTCAGTAATCTCGGTAGCGTGTTCTGTAAATGCGTAATGCTGTAGTGTGATAAGGTAGTTAGGTGTATATTCAACTCCCAGACCTGCCAAGTGTGTGTGTGTGTGTGTGTGTGTGTGTGTGTGTGTGTGTGTGTGTGTGTGTGTGTGTGTGTGTGTTTCCAGCTGCCTGGGGACACAATAATGCTTTTAGATGCCTCACAACACATACATTCCCTATCGGCGTCTTTGCCTTTGCGGATGATGTCACCCACCTAGAAGTATGCCTCTGGGAGTGCTGTGTTCAGTAATCTCGGTAGCGCGTTCTGTAAATGCGTAATGCTGTAGTGTGATAAGGTAGTTAGGTGTATGTTCAATTCCCAGCCCTGCCAAGTGTGTGTGTGTGTGTGTGTGTGTTTCCAGCTGCCTGGGGACGCAGTTATGCTTTTAAATGCCTCACAACACATACATTCCCTACCGGCATCTTTGCCTTTGCGGATGATGTCACCCACCTAGAAGTATGCCTCTGGGAGTGCTGTGTTCAGTAATCTCGGTAGCGTGTTCTGTAAATGTGTAATGCTGTAGTGTGATAAGGTAGTTAGGTGTATGTTCAACTCCCAGCCCTGCCAAGTGTGTGTGTGTGTGTGTGTGTGTGTGTGTGTGTGTGTGTGTGTGTGTTTCCAGCTGCCTGGGGACACAGTTATGCGTTTAGATGCCTCACAACACATACATTCCCTATCGGCGTCTTTGCCTTTGTGGATGATGTCACCCACCTAGAAGTATGCCTCTGGGAATGCTGTGTTCAGTAATCTTGGTAGCGCATTCTGTAAATGCGTAATGCTGTAATGTGATAAGGTAGTTAGGTGTATGTTCAACTCCCAGCCCTGCCAAGTGTGTGTGTGTGTGTGTGTGTGTGTGTGTTTCCAGCTGCCTGGGGACACAGTTATGCTTTTAGATGCCTCACAACACATACATTCCCTATCGGCGTCTTTGCCTTTGCGGATGATGTCACCCACCTAGATGTATGCCTCTGGGAGTGCTGTGTTCAGTAATCTCGGTAGCGTGTTCTGTAAATGTGTAATGCTGTAGTGTGATAAGGCAGTTAGGTGTATGTTCAACTCCCAGCCCTGCCAAGTGTGTGTGTGTGTGTGTGTGTGTGTGTGTGTGTGTGTGTGTGTGTGTGTGTTTCCAGCTACCTGGGGACACAGTTATGCTTTTAGATGCCTCATAACACATACATTCCCTATCGGCATCTTTGCCTTTGCAGATGATGTCACCCACCTAGAAGTATGCCTCTGGGAATGCTGTGTTCAGTAATCTCGGTAGCGCATTCTGTAAATGCATAATGCTGTAATGTGATAAGGTAGTTAGGTGTATGTTCAACTCCCAGCCCTGCCAAGTGTGTGTGTGTGTGTGTGTGTGTGTGTGTGTGTGTGTGTTTCCAGCTGCCTGGGTACACAGTTATGCTTTTAATGCCTCACAACACATACATTCCCTATCGGCGTCTTTGCCTTTGCGGATGATGTCACCCACCTAGAAGTATGCCTCTGGGAGTGCTGTGTTCAGTAATCTCGGTAGCGCGTTCTGTAATTGCATAATGCTGTAGTGTGATAAGGTAGTTAGGTGTATGTTCAACTCCCAGCCCTGCCAAGTGTGTGTGTGTGTGTGTGTGTGTATATATATATATATATATATATATATATATATATATATATATTTGTAATATGTATGTGGATATTAGCACTATTGAATGTGCTGCATTATCTGTATGTGATCACCTTGGATGTATCTGGATGTGCTATGGCTCTGTGATAGTGCACATACTGTGTGCTGTAGTGATCCTGGGTTATAGTTGTGTAGTGACCACTTATTTTGTTGCTGGGTATTACAAGGGACATTGAAAACAATGATAGTACAGCACCTTTAAATGGTCATGTGCACATCTCAGCAGCAGTCAGCAGTGGTTATTACTTTGGAGGATGAGTATGGCTCATATAACTATGTATTAAATGACAATACTATGCAAATCAGGTTAACATTACTGACACCCGTTTATCCACAGGTTGTGATACAGATCCCAAGAATGTATGTGTATACATTGCCAGGTTCAGGACTGGAATATTGTTGAATGCATGGAGGGGTGTCCATGGCCAGAAATGGCGATCTGTACAGCCTGGCAGGTACAGTCTGTGACTGTCCCACAACCTCCAGTATATGGCTGACACATACTGAAACAGTGTACATGCAGAGACACACATAAAACAAACAGCTAGGGATAACACATATACACACACATTGCATCAACATTGTGCCATGCAAAACCTGTTGTCCCTCACACACACACAAATGCATACATGTTGATTGGATGGTTCAATGACAGGCTCTGGAAAAGAAACTACATACCCTGTGCATATGATGACACCTGTGCCACCTCTTGTAATGTGTAACATTGATGCAGGTACAGACTATAATGGTGCTGATGGACAGGGTGGCTTCATAGCACTGTAATAATATTACAATGTTGTTAACACAAAGTGTGATTTCCTTCTAGGTGTATGTAAGCAGGCATGATACATTACAGCTATGATCATCAATGTAGTATAGTGTACAGCACTGTTAATTCTGAAGATGTATTATCCATCCATGTGCCATTTGACTGACGTGTGTAGTATTGGCAGCATGTGTTTCAGAGTGTGCAGTACGTGTGTGATGTGTGTAGTACAGATTTTCATGTATTTATATGTGAACATGGTGAAGGTGCACTGCCTGCATGTACATGTTTAGTGGACACATTGGAATGGTGACATGCCCTGTATTACACACTGTTAACACTTCATAGTTTCTATTGGTGGCCAGTATGCATTATACTACACATATTGTTGTACTTGTCTACACATGTGTGATTGCTATGGTTTTACAGGGTGCTGTGGGTGATACTGTTACTATCTGTGATTGTTTTGCATTATGGTAGTAGACACGACCTCAACAGTCTGAATAACCAATTGTTATATGATATCTTCACAACTGACCCACACATGTAGGACACACAGTAGCATGTGGATCCTACATGTACTATACTATACCAGTACGCACTGGTATTGACTGCCACACATTGCTGGGACCATTACTGTTTGAAATATAGCCATGTTAGTTACAAGCAAAGACAATAGGGATATTCCTGTCCACATCTGGGAATTCATACTGTGGCCTAGAATGCATTCTGCACATGACACAGTTATTCTACACAAGGGTATCATACAGACAGATACGTGTTATCCAACCCATGCTGTAAACCTATAAGGTTAAAAAGAGTTAGTTATCCACATTTACTACACATACTTTACCAACAGTAACACATAGGTATTACAACACAATATGTATAATGGGAAACAATGTGTACATATAGATAAGTGCTATGTCATTTGTCATTTGATATTTGTATTTACAATGGTATTTTGAAGTACATCACTGTATCACATAAGCAATGAGAGTTCTGCATGCATATCCTCCAAGGTGGTTGTACAACTATGATGAATGTCCATTATTGACATACTTTGCTGTGTTTGAACTGTTCTGCAGTAATACACATACATGAACAGTCACTCACACTATGTATATAAACTGTCATGTGTGTGTGTGTGTGTGTGTGTGTGTGTGTGTGTGTGTGTGTGTGTGACACAGATGACCTAGGCCACAGACAATTCTGGTACATGTAGTTGACAAGTGCTTTAATGCTCCACCAGATGTGTCCAGGCACCAGAACTGTGACTTGAGCGACACAAACACATGCTAGAGTAAAGTTTCTGTTTGTGCGTGTGCCTCATTATGGTATTCCTGTTCATGTGTGTGTGCATTTCTGATGTGTGTCATCAGCCAGAGTTGAACTGCACATCCAGCATCCCCCACTAGGTGACCATGAGGGTTGTCCCCATTGCCAAATGTTTTGTACAGCTGTGTCAGATACCACATATCAGAAGCATTTCAGCTTCCAGGGCATCCAGCACACACATTCATTATTATGGGCTGGCCATCACACACAAACCACCACTTCATGGAGGGGAAGCCCTTGTGGATGATGTAGGCCCTACCACACTCACTGACTGGTGCTTTGATGCATATGTGCGTGCAGTGTATTGCACACAGTACTTAGGGTATTCCACTATTGTGTGGAAAAGACACATATTGCTCCCCAATACCTCACGGGAATGGGGATATATACATCATCACTGACATGTGCTGACATGGCATTCATGAACTGGTGCAGTACCCTGGATGCTGATGTTTGTAAAATCCACATCATATCACCAGTTGATCCCTGGAAGGTACCTGTTGCTGGTATCCGTAGGGCAACACATACCTTGGTTTCCACTGGGATAGGTTTCCCTCTGTTAGTTCTGTGTGTGAGACATGGCCTGCACAGCTCCACAATCTTCTGCAGGAGGTCTCTGTCCACTCTATAGCGCTCTACTATCTCCAGCTCATGTAGCCCCTGGTAGGTTACCCTGTGCCTGCACACTCTTCTCCATCTACTCACTGTGTGATGCTGAGCAGCATTCACATTGGCACAACCCTCCACATGTTGCATATGTTGACGTATAATAGCAATGGCAGCCCCTAACATTATGTTGTCTCAGTTAAGCTTTTACAGTTTTCACTTCTCTTAGTATACTACAGTGTTGCAGTGTGTCTGAGAAAAACATGGTGGAATGCTGTTTGTAGAGTTGTACGTGCTGTGCTGTGCTGGCCTACTGTACTGGCTGTGTAATATACTCAGTCTGATTGTTTTCACCTGCTAGCTGTGGTAGTTCCCCTTGGTTAACTTACTGCTATTTGTTTACCTTCCTTTTCACTGTTTGTGTCCACAGTGAGCGGCGCCGTGCATAGGAGCACAGTGAAGTGCACATCCACTTCCATGCGCACACACAGGCTTATACATGCGTACAAACACTTACACTGGCTTACACAACATTACACGGGCTTCAACAAACTTACAGTAGCTTACTCGTTCTTCAACTCGCGCACACGGGCAGACACACATGCACACATGCTTACTCGGGCTGACAGGCTTGCACGGGCGCAAGCACACTTCAGCAGGTTTGCAAGAAACTTCAGTGATATCCATGGCGTACACCATCAGTTTCCTGACTTTACCTAGGATAAATCATAACACGCCTCTTCCACTGATGAGTCACTGACAGCAAACATGTGACACACTGCTCCAATAAGATTACAGTGTTTTATACATACACACTCATGATGTCACCTATCTTCTACGCTGATAGTCCCCTTAACCTACTCTTACACTATAGAGGCTTGGCCCATATGGCATGACAAATTGTGCTTCACTATCCTCAGCCTCAATTGCATAGGATTGCCTACTAATGCTTGGTTACATCTCTGAGAGTGCTTCCACACATAGCAACCACTACTCAGTAGCCATGTTGTCTTCAGCTTGCCATTCACCTGCATGACGAACTAACTTTTAACTGACATTACAATTTGTATGTATATTTTACATATTTGTCTTGTTTTGTATGCACAGTGGCGTATTGCCGCTGCGCTACGCTTAAACACCGGAGATCGGGGAGGACAACTAGAGTTTTATTAATTTCCAATGGAAAAACATGCCACTGGCCTTATATTTGGCCATTGGCATGCTTCTTCAACTAAATCCATCCTTTATTTGCAGATGACATTGCTCCGTTTAGCTACTTGCAGAGCGTTACTCGGTTAACATCCGTGTACATTTCTGCACATAACTCTACTCTTGCACGGACAGCTTACTGTTTCATGTATCGCATATTTTACATCATTTGCATAGCTTTCACCTACAAATGGGGTAATTTGCATATCCTAACATTGTCCGTGCAACGTTCGTTTTAGGGGCTGTGTTACACGCTCCTACAGGATATTGCTGAATAGCTCAGCAGACATCTTGCCTTGCTCTACTCTTACTCTACTCGTACACACCAACCAAGGCTTCATGAATCCTGGCCTAAGCTTTGCTGTGTGCTAATATGTCTATTTGTGGAGTAAGCATGGCTGTAGGTATGTTTTGACCTGCTACATCTGTCATTTCTACAGAGCAGCTCCCACTTTCATCATTTGTAGAGGTGACAGCCCTATAGGAACTATATGTACAGCTGTGACATTTGACAAGTCAACACATACCTGCGGTCAATACTAAACTGACTACTTCAGCGCTTTTCATACCTTCAGATTTGTCTTGTAGTAGTATAGTCGATAATACTGTTTCCTATAACATGTATCTGTTTCTGATACAAGATATGTCATTTTATTACACCACTACACACAATATATGAAGAAATCACAGGCCAGATGCCATTACATTCCTTTTGTAGGACACACCCACCCAGAGTGTTGTGTTCCTCACAAAAGCCAACAGGTGCTAATCAAAACATATTCTGCTATCATCTACTTTATGTGTTCGCCGATATTTGCGCTTTCCGTCAGTGGCAGAACTCACATGCGAGTGTGGGAGACTGAACACTGTATCGGGGACACTGCATAGCATCCTGAGGGACACATTTATGTTGTTTCTGTTAACCTTCCACATTGACTATCACAGGGCATAAGTATTCATCAAATTTATCGAGGTACATGCTTTTGACTTATACATGTTTTGTCATTTGTCATCACGTCTTTCTTCACACCTGTCCACCTAATCTCACTAGTTCTGTACATTTATTTAGGTCAGGGTTACCTTCATACCTCTCAACTGTATACATTTTGGGTAAATGTCCCGAACTTAGACTTGTAATTTTGTTCCTTTTTTAATAATATTGTGCCTTTCTGGTAATTTAGTGGCAAGTCATTAGGGACTGTGGGGTTAGACAATAATGACAGACATTAGTAGTTTATAATTAATAACCCTCAAAACATTCATACTAATAAATGATCCATTATTCTATCAACGTTCTGACTTTGCAAGAAGACTATTTGAAATATTCCCTATTTGTACTTATTTTAAAATGCCTTTGTCCAGATGTCTTATTCTGAAGGGTTGAGAGGTATGGTTACCATCTTAATTGTACACATGTACATCCGTGATAATCGCTTACAAGACACTAATATAAGTCCCTACGTCTTCCCCCAATAGTTTACACAATATCCAGTAGATGGGTTCTTCATTTTTGGAAGATATAGGCGTCTGCTATACCCACATAGGAATATTAATCACTCCCATGGAGCGGACCTCATAAATCTGTGCCAACCAACACCTAGGCACCTAGGCCCATTATTGCATACCCATGATTCCCAGACCTGACACCCCTCCACAGTAGTCATAACACATATTTAATGTGAGCGATAATAAAGTATGAAGACACTTCTAAGCACTATCTACTCTCCGCATATCGGGACATATGTCATACATTCTGTCAACCCATGTGTTATTACACTTGCACAAGCTACTGTTGCATGTACAGCTATATTGTAGTTGCGGATGACACTTCTTTGCAACAATCATTACAGGACAGTGCCTGTATAGATTCACAATTTTTGGGGTCCTGCAAAGGACACCTATATCCATGTTTAAAGAGTAGGACTTGCAGATCTGGCACACTGATACTTTCCGGGCAATAGTTTTGAGAGCAGCAGCGTATTTACCTTAATTGCATGTCTGTATGTCTATCCATACTAGCTATGATGTAACCTATTTATGTACATGTGTTATATCTACGAGGACATTTGTTTATATGTTTGTTATGTATATATCAATTAATGTTGTATGTGTTTGTGTATATATATATATATATATATATATATATATATATATATATATATATCTACCTGACATAATAAACCACACAACACCGCGAAACCACATCACCGACACCACATAGACAGTCCATAAACGACACACGAAACCACCGACAGCGAAATAACCGAACACACAAACGAAACATACAAAACAAAACAACATCCCCATTCCACAAACCACACACACACAACACACAAAATCCTTACAAGCCCACACTAAACCTACCCTAACCCTAAGTCCGTCACTACACTTACCTACCGCTCCTAACCTAACTCACTTAACCCACCTACCCTAACTCACTTAACCGGCTCCTAACCCTAACTCACTTAACCCCTATCGGCTCCCTAACCCTAACTCACTTAACCCACCCTATCCCCACAGACCGTCAATCTCCACACTTACCTGCCGCACCCTAACGTCCGTCACCTCAGCCTTTCCCCATGTCGGCATCCTGGCGTTGGTGTTGTCATATCGTGTCGGTCTTCTGCATTGTCGATGTTCTGCAACCCGCGATTGGCGTCGGTCTTCTTCGCTTCGATCTTCTGCTCAGTTCGATGTCGGTCTTCTCAGCTGTCGACGAAGTCAGGTAGAACCATATACATATATGTCTGTACATTCTTTATTTCATATATTTATTTAGTTGAAGTCTGTGGATATATATCTATACACAAATGTATATATCCATATATAGACATTTACGTGTAGAAACCAGCATTCATTTGCTATGCTGTGAGTGGATTACACACGCACAGGCGCACTTGCATTTCCTTATTGTGGGTTATGCGCAGGCGCACATGCATATCCTTATTGTGGGTTACATATGTTTACTAAGTCTTTGTGCTTACGTGGGCTTTATTACTTGTGACAGTACCAGTAAAATATCTGTAATCCGGTTAATGGACATATGCAAAACACACGTTCACCTTTACATATTTAAATGTCTGTACAGCACAGACGCATTCATTACACTTTAACATTATATGTGCTGTAGTCGTAGTTGAACCGGGACTGCATTCACGTTGGCCGGATGCTGTAACCACTATACTTTTGGTATTCTGACTCATTTATATGCATACCCATAGTACATAGCTACATTAACATATGCCTCACCGCTTCACTTACGACACAGGCATCCATTCTCCTGCTGGGAAAAATGCGGTACTACATATTACACATTCCCTATTCCCTACTGCTCTGGACCCAAGCTGCATATTTAATCACTGCAGGGATATTCAGAACCCCAAGGCTTATAGTCCTGACACATACAAGTCTTTAATTGTCAGGGTGTTCATGTGGTGATCTGGGTTTAGGCTTGTCCGCCTGGTGAACGGAACTGCCCTGACCATGTTCAAATGTCAGACAAAGCACACGGACAGAGTTTGTCCATTTTAAACATTTTACCTGTGTTTACAGACACAGGTGTTTGGGCACCTGTCAGCAGCTTATAATGTTGGCAATACATAATATGGGTGGGGGTTGTTACAATACATAATCCACGGTGAGTGGTGTTCCCATTCACATTATTTTACCTGTGTTTACAGACACAGGTGTTTGGGCACCTGTCAGCAGCTTATAATGTTGGCAATACATAATATGGGTGGGGGTGGTTACAATACATAATCCACAGTGAGTGGTGTTCCCATTCACATTTGACTATTTCCTGTATTCATTCATATGAGGATTATTATTTTGGACATGAATTAACTATGAATTAACTACAGGTATGCAGTAGTACAGTAAACAAATGTGAAGGTTTGTTACTGTAAAAATGTACGGACCTCTTTAATACTCGGGGACTACCACACATCCTTCACAACATTTCATGCTAATGTACATACTATTATTCTGTGAACTTTCGAAGTTTGTGAGAGCAGTATTTACATCTGTCCCTATTTGTCCACCCATCATTTTAGGCTTTGTCCAGATTTTGTTGCTGTAATAGGTTGAGAGGTGGTGTCGGTATGTGATTGAGTTGAATATATACTGTCGATAATTCAGTGGGGAGTAGGGTTACCACCTGTTCCTCTTTGCAAGGGGAAGTCCCACTTTGGACAGTTGTGTCCTGCGACGAAAGCTAAGACATGGCAAATGTCCTGTTATTTTAAGACAAAAATATATTTCTTATTTTCTTTAATAGTTGCATGATACAGGTATTCTGTATCTGAAACACATAACTATTATTTGAAATAGCATAAGCAATTCAAATGCTATGAAATAAGCTTTTATTTTGGCAAACAAGTGTAATTCTGTCCTTTGCACTGGCCAGGGGTATGTTTTATCCTGCAAATTCTCACATTTCTACAAAAGATGTCCCACCTTGGGCATCTGAACAGGTGGCAACCCTAGTGGGGAGATCTGCATGGTGGACAGGTGTTCCATCCTGCGTAGTATGTTTTGCATGTCTGTCTAGAAACTGAACAGTACCATGACTACACATACATGTTTTGTCTAGATGTGTACAGTACTAGACACCGTGGCATGTAAACAACTCTGATGTTTCAACAGGTTACTTATCCCACGCGGGATGTACACACATTTTGCCAAAACATGAATGCGCGGGCATTTGGATTTATGTAACTGTGATGGGATGTTTACAAATGTGGGATACATATTTGCAATCCTGACACTACCTAGGACGATACTTCCTACTACATATGTGTAGGTGTACAGCTGCGCAAGGCTGGTAGCTGGATTTGGTGGACATTCGGACATGGGTCCGGGTTATGTGCTATACAGGGGATGTTGCATATTGCATTTGCATGCATGGGTTCTGCATTTGGATGTCCCGGTTCCGCATATACCATCCTATGTGTATGTGCCGGTTACGTTCCTGTTCATGTGTATAGCACATTTTAATATTCATATGTTTGTGTGAGTTTGGTATACAATATGGACTGTCAGGTTTCTTTACGGTTGTTATATGGCCACAACTGCCCAGCTGTGTACTATCACTATCACTGTGGGACAGCTGGTGACCCTGCCCATGGGGCTAGACATGTGTATTGGCGGCGCGCTGACATGATGCGCTTCACTTCCACTGGGTATAACTCCTTACAGTGCAGTACATTACGGACACATGATTTTAAATATCATTTGTTCCATGGACGGGAACTCATATTGTGTTGCGTGCATTTCTGTTTGGTTCTCAATTTTGTGTGGCCAGGAACTGTCTTGCATGCTTTGCATACGTTTCATTATCCACGGACACTGATAGGTGCGATTACTATTACAGGCAGACTATAATATTCAGCAGTTTAGGTTGCTCATCGACAGCCAACATTAACACGCCTCTGGGTGCAGCTTAGTAATGCCCCATGCACTCGCGCACATGTCCTATGCACGTGGATGTGGTGGCAGCGCACCTTCATTAATATGCATATGGAGCTACTACACCATATATACGCCGCACAGCTGGCGCAGGCCTTACGCCGGCCTTGCGCCGAGCTTCATGGATCCCAGGGAATATCTTTATAGATTATTTATTATATATAAAACTTGCTATAACATTTTCTAGAATTTGGAGGCTTTGTCCACACATTACAATGTTCTTTGATTATGGCAATTCTTGCTTAATTATAGGAGTGTATGGTGTTTCACATTATCACTTCAGTAATGAGGAAAAAGATGTCTGACAAAGTCATGTTATTGATGAAATGTAAAGCTATAGAATTTTATAGATAATTCTATCATTTGTAAATATTAATGTAAGGCACAAGCTTGTTTTAAATGGAAAAAACTGCTCTAAGGAAACTAAGTCAAGTATTTTATGACTCTCTTGAATCTTTAAAGTTGGCTCCAGCTTGTCTAGATGAAGACATTCTTTCTATTGTTTTAAACAAGAGTTAAATTGCTAGATTTAAACATGCAAATGTATTTTTATTGCTCTGCTTCCTGACCAGCTGCAAGATAACACAAGGAGATGTTAAGAATGTAAATGTAGTTTCTGTTAGCCTGGGCACCCAGAGAAGTGTGACAAATGATGTAATGGGAACCAGGAATGTGATTTTAAAAACAGAGAGAATCAGAGATTATTAAGCATTTTTGTCTCGACCATCCAACTCATGAGCACTGCCTGTGTTCTATATGTACGTTATTTTAGAAGTGTGTTTTCTCTTAGAAATAGCTAGAAACTAGAAGGATTATACTAAGTTTTTTTCTGTGATGTCAGAACTGTACTACTGAATTATTTTAAGTATTTCTCTGTGATCTCTGAACTCTTGACTTGCACTGTGTAGTAAGAAGTATTGTCTTGTGTTTTTATTATTTATTATTAAATATTTTAAAACCTTTCGACTGTGGTTGTTTTGTAGAGATACGTTAAGCTCTAAGAGTACATTGCATGTATATAAGGATCCTGTACCAAGTCACTCTAATAAACTTTGACTGTTTAATTATACTACCAATTGGATAATAATATTGCACAGTAATAATTGGACACCCTTTTAAGGGCCTTTCAATAGCTGATAAATATTAGATGGGTGGTAGCAGTGATTTCTACTCTATAGTCTAGGTAAAAGGGGCACAGCTGGAGAACCTGAGCCAGCTTTCCCCAGGAGTGCCTGTGTGGTTGTATAAAATCTTATCTCAAAGTGTGTGTGTGTCAGCTACTTGGGCAGGGACATGAAGCACTGGTTGGACGAAGAGGATGCTGGAGATTATAGCTTGCTCAGCTGGCTGAGATCTGGACCATATAGCTGTGCCAGTGGGGAGTCTTATTGGGGACCTGGAGAGCAAGGGAGTGACCAGCCCTGGACTGACTGTCATATCTGTGTGCTCTTGGGGGAAATTGCACTTTACTGTGTGTATTTATTATCCTTCCTCCTATATGAGATGCCCCTCACAGGTGTTAGTGGTGAGGATTGAGGCTCCTTGATTGCTGGACCAGGGCACGGGCATCACAAGCCATATAACTCCCCCATGTAGATTTTTGTGTGGGCCTGTTTTCTTTATGTCCTTGTCATTTCCAAATACTCTTAATGCTTTGTTTTGTATATCAGGTATGTCTCGTTACATATGATCTCCTGCTAAAGTATTTTAAATGTATTGTCCTATACTTAGAGTGTCATAAACTTGTTCTGATCTGTTTGTTTTTAACTGTCTAAGATGTTTATTTCATCCACTGAGCATGTGGCAGTTTAGGTGTAATGTGATTATATATCACATAAAAGTCACTGCTAAGAAATTGCAATTAAGAGACCTTAGTAATGCATGTTGATAGTCTAGCCACTTAAGGAATCTAAAATAATGATAAATCATACATTCAATGAAAAATATAAAACAAAAGTGCTTCTCCTCATCAACATATCTCTAGTATCTTGCACTCATTCCTCAAGAAAGTATCTGATCCTTCTGATAACATTTATTGTATCAATCTCTTGCTTTCTTTTTCACTCCCTTTTCTATCTTATTATCCCATGTTATATGTGTTGTTTCTGTAATGCATTGTGAATCTTCACACTATAGAACTGGCACCACTATGACATATATTTTATTGGCCCCAGTCCATAAACATGGTACACAATTGCATATAGTTGGCAGACAATAAAACCCATGTTAATTCCCTTCCCAGTTCAGAAAATCTCTCATGCCCCACGTTATGTTATTTAATGGGCACATCTGCAACTGTGAGTCCAGGCATACAGTCGGTATGCAAATGGGATTCACATTGTAATATATAATTCACAAACAAGTTCATATGAGACTTCACTGCCAAATAAAAAAGGTACTCTATTGAAGATGCAATGATAGAGAACATACTCCAGATATAATATACTAGTGTCCATCCTCTAAAAATGGTGATGTATTGCTCAGTATAACATTGCTAAGCAAAGTATCACTATTCACCAAAATGACACTCCTGTAAATAGAGAAGACAGCACTAAGCGATGCAAGGGATACATTCTAGATTTTACTGCAGTGCAGACAAGTACATTGTCACAACCATACATGCCCTGCAGCCAGTGACACAACTGTGGTCCTGCCAATGGGAGTGGCTGCTGTACCCAACCTGTTCATAAGTATGATATTTATTGTTGCAATGATTCCTTGGTCATTGTAACAAGAGCTGAAACTTTTATGCATCATTCCCTGTCATGTATGTGAAGGTTCATGAGCATAAGCTGTACCTCCTAGCCAAGGCTGTGTGAGGCAGTGTGTGTGTGTGTGTGTGTGTGTGTGTGTGTGTGTGTGTGTGTGTGTGTGTGTGTGTGTGTGTGTGTGTGTGTGTGCGCGTGTGTGTCTATGTGTGTGACATCTGTGTGTATATCTGCGTGTGACATACCATTTTGTGTGTGTGTGTGTGTGTGTGTGTGTGTGTCTGTATGCCTGTGTATGACTTATTTTTGTGTGTATGTTTGAATGTGATGTATCTTTGTGAGTGTGTGTGTCTGTGCGTGTGTGTGTGTGTGTGTGTGTGTGTGTGTGTGTGTGTGTGTGTGTGTCTGTGTGTGTGTGTGTGTGTGTGTGTGTGTGTGTGTGTGTGTGTGTGTGTGTGCACGCTCACGTGCGCTCGCTTATGTGAGAGAGAGAGAGAGAGAGAGACAGACAGACAGATACCAACTGTTTCTCTGTCCATGTGTGCCTGGATGTGTGGGGTGGAGGGACCAGCTGCTCAAAGTATAGTACACAGCTGCATGCATTTTCATATCTGTAGTTCTTAACTACTAGGAACCACAGTCTACTTTGTCGAATGCGTCTTGATCAATCCAAAAAGAGCTAAAAGGCAAAATAGCAAAGCGGCTTTTCAGTGAATTCTTTCCCTGTGAAAGAATTTTGTTGGCCGCTTTCATTACTTTGCTGTTTTCTGCACTGTAGTGCGATCTTGGAGTTGGTATATTTAAGTAGGGGGGAGTGGGGGGCAAAGCCCCCCACCTTATGTAATGTTTTAAAGTTTTTATTTGTTTTTTTTTTTTTATTTTGGAACAGCAATTTTTTTTCCCTTGGAAAAAATCGCTGTTCTGAGATTTCGATGTTGTAACCTTTCACTTACATGGGGTCAATTATTTATCATTCGCTTTTGTGAGCTTGCGATAATATAATATATACCACCACATGCCTGCCCCAGGTTGTATGTTTGATCTCTACTGCCAAAGGAATGCTACAGCACATAGCCTGCTCTACACTCTTCTCCTTACAATAGGCATATACATCCTCCATGTCAGCTCTGTCAAGCCTCTGAGCTGCTAATCAAGATTAAATCATGTGTGTCATAACTGGGACTTTATCCCTGTGTACCACCAATAGGCTGGCTATTTTACAAATTAATTATTATTCATTGCCTTATTCCTTTAAGGCAATGAATTATTATTCATTGCCTTAGAGAATGGGTAACCTGTAGATCACACCCTGACTGGAGAATGAATGTTCTCCAGCAGGGTGTTAATCTACAGGTAATGCCCTCTGAAAAATTAGTCTGCCACTTCACGGCAGCATATCAAGCTGCTCTTGAAGCTCAGACTGAAAAAAACTAATGGCCACCATTATACACTCGCTAAGCAGTACTTTTACTGTTTAGCAAGTGTAAAATAAAATAAAAAGTAAAGTAAAATAAAAAAAAGTGTGTGTATTTGTTTTTGTGTGAAAGTGTACAAGTGTGAGAGAGAGATCAGTTGAGCTACTATTTTACACTCGCTAAGCAGCACTTTTGCTGTTTAGTGAGTGTAGAAAAATAAATTAAATGAAACAGAAAGAAAGTGTGTGTGTGTGTGTGTGTGTGTGTGTGTGTGTGTGTGTGTGTGTGTGTGTGTGTGTGTGTGAATGAGTGAGATGGACTAGCAGCAGCAGCAGTAGTAAAGAGGTTTGCATACCTCTTGACTTTTCATCTGAAAAAAATCTGAATAAAGCCTAAAGTAAAGAGGGAACAAAGGCTCAAAAATATGAACATAATTTCATTACTGCTCTTATAAAACTGCAAACTTGCTTAAATAATAGGATTTGTAATAGCATGCATTTTCTGAAGGAATAAATCTCTGAAACTGAAATGTATGTCTATATTTAGTGAAATCAATCTCCAATAACAGGTGACAAACCAGAAGTTTTAGGATTAAAAAAAACAAAAAAAAGAAAAAGAAAATAAAGTAAATATCTGGATATTTTTCTAAAGTGTTATATTTTGGATATAAAATACTTTTTCCAACACCATTGACATATACTACAGCAAGTTTAAAACATTAGGAAGAGGAACTATTTTACATCAAAAATACATAAAAAATAATATAGTAATAAAAAGAAAATAAAAAAGTAAAACACAACAATTTTGCAGGCAGTCCATTCTCTAAGCACAATAATGCCCTCCAGGGTGCATGTTATTGTGGAAATAATGCCCTTCCAGGGGTATAGAGGCACTTTGCCTGCAGTGTTGGGCCTGAGAACACCCCTGGGTGGGCATTATTTTCACTATAACACACCCCCCTTCAGGCATTATTGCTTGCTTAAAGCAATAACACACACACACACATACACACACACACAAACGCACACACACACACATGAAGTAAGATGGTTTCACATTTTAAGGATATATTATGGGCCAGATTCACGATGGCTTGCATGGAGTCTAAGAGTAGAGTAAGACTCCATGCAGCCATCTTGTCCGACGAGCTATCCAGGAACAGCCTGCAGGGGCGTGCAAGAGAGCTCCTAAACTGGCTCTTACACGGACAGGGCTGGGATATGCAAATTACCTCAATTGCAGGCGAAAGGCATGCAAATGAGGTAGATTTGTGATTCAGGAAACCCGAACCTGTCCTAGTAAGAGCAGTGTTATTTGCAGAAATGTACTCAGTTGACAACTGAGTACCATTCTGCAAAAAGGCAAAACGGAACCGTGACAGCTCCAAATAAAGGTTGCATCCAGTGCAGGAAGCATGCCAATGGCCAAATATACGGCCATTGGAAATGTTTCCTGATGCAATATGAAAATAAAAATATTTTTTTTCTCCGATTTCCGATGTTTAAGCATAGCACAGCACCGCGCAAACGGGCTTCGCTCTAAAACCCAGAATACTAAAAATTAAAACCCACAAATGTGGATCTTATTTAAATTGTTAATGTACAATGCAAGGGAATGGCAGGCTGAAGACAACATGGCCACAGAGTAGAGGTTGCTAAGGGAGGAAGCTCAGTCTAAGAGATGTAACCAAGCATTAGTAGGCAATCCTATGTAAATGTGGGTTAGGATAGTGAATCACAAGTTTACATAGCAAATGAGCACAGTCAGTGGAGTGTAGGAGTAGGATAAGGGGAGTAACAGAGTAGAAGATAGGTGACATCATGAGGGGGGTATGTATGAAAGAAGTGAAGCTCATTGGAGCAGAGTGGCATGTGCCAGCTGTCATTTACACATCATGGAAAGAGGTGTGTCAACAGGTAGGCTAGGGAAAGGCAAGAAATGGAAGATTTATGCCGTGGATAACACCAAAGTTTCTTGCTGAGCATGCATGCGTGCGTGTGCACGCCTATAAACCCGAGTAAGACAGAGTGCGTGCATATAAGCGTGAGTGCATGCGTTTAAGCCGGAGTAAGCATGTATAAGGCTGTTTAAAGAGTTGTAAGCATGTTTGCACTGGTGTGCATGCATTTTAACCTGAATAAGCAAGTTGTAGTCCGTGTAAGCATGTGTGCATGCGTGTTAGCTGCTGTGCACGTGTTTGCGCTTGTGTGCGTGGTGCTCCCCCCTGAGGAAACAGAAAGGAAAAAGGAAACAC
>NC_056727.1:237641150-237678650 GCF_019279795.1 Protopterus annectens
GGGAAGCCGGGAACACAGGGTGAATGCAGCTAAGTCCAGTATTGTAGTCAGCAGCCTACATATTCTTGCAAAATCATGCCATTCTGGAGGGGAAGCTGCAGACACTTGCTGCTGGGTCTGTATAAATGGTTAAGCACCTTGGTACAGTGGTGGCAGAGGATCCCATGCATGTACATCCATCGACGTGACAGTATGGCCATATCCTGCTGTGGCCATACCTCACAGCTGTACAGATTCACACAGGTTACCCAGAGGCAGGGGTCATAATTCTGGACATTACCCCTTCACATTGTGGTTTACGAGCAGGTTTGTAGCCACCCATTCTTGTGTTTGCAGCCAGGGACAGTATGTGCACACGGCTGAGTTTCGGACTTTACACACTCCCTGTTGCACATGTTCCCACCCCCTCTATTATTCTATCCTTTTCCATACATTATGCAAACATTATCTAATATGTTCCCTATAGTTATCACTTCATCCCAGCAGTAATTTGGTGTTGGTCCACAGTTCATGCAGTAGGACATGGTGGACACGTTACTGTGATTTGTCCACATGGCCTTGCATTTGGGTTCTGTGGACTGTGTTATGTTGTTTTTTGGGAGCCATGATATAACATACATTGGCAGTACGGGTGAGACACAGGCCTTTGGCAGGGAACTGTAGGCCATTTGGTAGTGATGCAGGTCAGCTGTAGCAGGCCATTTAAATCTGTCACTCCTACAGTCCCAGACTGCAATGCACTATATTCCCCTGGGGTGACAAGTTACATGTGCAAGGTGTTCATGCCACTACTTTCTGTCAGTATTGACCCAGTCGTGTGGATGCTGGCAGGGTGCTGCTTACAGCTAGGGACACACCTGCATGGGACACCTGCTCTGCATGCTGCATTCTTTTGCTATTGCCATACACAGGTGGGGGTCATATTGTACTCATTCCCAACAGCAGGGATAAGACTGGAGAGGTACCTGTGGGTGGTGGTGGGGTTAGCCGGGTGCATGTGTGCTATGGAAACTACTTGCATCTGACTCACAGATATGCATGGGGCATTCCACCTATGCTGGCTTGTGCAGGGACATCAGCTGTTTCTCAATACTTCATTCCTATGACCTTTGTGGTCTGGCAGTGTTTGGCCAGACAACATCAGTATTCCCTACTACAAGCCCAAATAATGTGCTGCAAAACTGTATGTACAATTCAAAGAGTGTGTCCATTTGACAGTTACATACTATACACTGTCTGTCTGGGGTACTTCCCCTGTGTACTTGTATATCCGGGCCAACATTCATACCATGTCCGTCTTTCAGATGGTGACTCATATTATTTCCAAACATTTACTATGACTTACTGCTGGAATGTGTGTTTGCTGGGAGAATTGTCTTTGGCACTGCAGTTGTGATAACTTGGCCCTGTCATCGGCAGTACTGGACAATGGCCACCAGGACAAACCTCACCTTGCATATATATACTGACCACTCTCACATAATATACAACACACACCAGCCTAACATACACAGACCTGCATATTGTACACATGCTACAATCTATCCTGCTACCTTGGCCAGCTCAGGTAATCTGTGCTCCACTGTTATTATACCTACGCATACATGTTACTACATTTCTACATAGGATTGGGGAAGCACACCTGACTATTACTATATTTCTACATAGCATTGGAGGGGGACACACCTGATTGTTACTACATGTCTACATAGGATTGGGGGGCACACCTGACTTTTACTACATGTCTACATAGGATTGGGGGGATACACCTGACTGCTACTACATTTCTACATAGGATTCGGTGGGGCACACCTGACTGTTACTATATTTATACATAGGATTGGGGGGCACACCCGACTGTTACTACAGTACTACATAGGATTGGGGGGGGCACACCTTACTCTTACTATAGTTCCACATAGCATTGGGGGGGGTCACACCTGACTGTTACTACAGTTCTACATAGGCTTGAGGGCACACCTGACTGTTACTACATGTCTAAATACAATTGAGGGGGGCACACCTGACTGTTACTACATTTCTACATAAGATTGGTGGGGGCACGCCTGACTGTTACTACATTTCTACATAGCATTGGGGGGGCACACCTGACTGTCACTACAGTTCTACATAGGATTGGGGGGCACACCTGACTGTTACTACTGTTCTACATAGGACTGGGGGAGGGCACACTTGACTGTTACTACATTTCTACATAGGATTGGGGGGTACACCTGACTGTTACTACATTTCTACACAGGATTGGGGGGGCACACATGACACTTGTACACATTTGCTATGACTGTACTGGTATTTCAGGTACTCCATTTCGTTATGTATTCTAACCTATCATGCTGACTAGAGGCATATCAGTGTACTACAGGTCTTAGGTTTGATTGACCTACTTTTCAGTTTCTGACAGCTTATCCTTCAGAACTAACATCCCACTGCCTGACCTGTTGTAGTCTGTCTATGTAGGTCTGGAGGGGTTTTCTCCATAGCCAACAATCAGAGGCCTTAGCACAGCCTTTGTTTGTGTTTGTCTACACCTGTCCTGCTGGGTGAGACTGTTCTTGGGTATGTGAGCCTCCCTGACTGGCATATGTATGTTCTATGGACACACATGTGGCCCAGCACATTTCCTGCAGTGAGTTTTGTCACCTTGTCTAGTACTGGCTACTATGGTGACACCAGTATTTGTTACAGATCTCATGCTGCCACTATAGGTGTCTACTATCTGCTGACATCCCATTCAACCACCCGATTCCCTTGCATGCTCACATCCATGCCATAGATACAAGTAACAACACATACTACTCCATTCAGCAATTGGTAGGGAGAGTGATTTACCTTGTGGCTGTGCCAGTATTGAGAATGGTGCTGGAGGGCTGCCTATGTCGGATGCACATAGTACACTCCCTATACATGGCTGAGCACAGGTGATGTCATGTTTGGCATCCCTTTTACTGTATGTGTGAGTCGGAGAGAAGTGTCATTCTCTGGGACCCTACGGTGTCAGTGCATGTGCTATGCGATGCCTCTTTGCCAAGACCAGGGCATACTGGGCATGCCTCCTTCTGCCTACTGGGGCAGGCTCAGGTTCTTCCTTTTCCGGGTCACTCTGTGCCTGTGCAGGCCTTGGGAATGGTGGGGGACTGTGTGGCCCTGCTCCATGCTGTTCCTGCTGCAGCTGTTCCCGCAGGATCATATTGTGTAGCATGGCACATATGATGACAAGTTGGGTGAATGTAGCTGGTGAGTACTGCAAGGCTCCACCGGATGTATCCAGGCACCAGAATCATGACTTGAGCATCCCAAACACATGCTCTGTTATGATTCTGGTCTGTGCATGTGCCTCATTATAGAGATCTTGTTGGTGTGTGTGCATTTCTGATGGGTGTCATCAGCCATGGCTCCAGTGTGTAACCAGCATCCCCCACTAGGTGATCATAAGGGATGTCCCCATTGGCAAATCTCTGGTACAGCTGCATCAGATGCCAGATGTGGGAGTCGGGATAGCTACCAGAGCAGCCAGCACACACATTCATTATGATGCCCTGGGCATCGCACACAACCTGGCAGTTGATGGCGGGGAAGCCATTGTAGTTAATGTAGACCCTACCTTGCTCACTGGGTGGTGCTTTGATGCATATGTGTGTGCAGTCTATAGCACCCACTACCTCAGGGTATTCTGCTATTTAGTGAAAGAGACACATATTGCTGGTCAACGCCTCACAGGAGTTGGGGAAATATACATGCTCACTGGCATGTACTGACATGGCATCCAGGAACTGGTGGAGTACCCTGGATGCTGATGCCTGTAAGATTCCCATGATATCCTCAGTTGGCCTTTGGAAGGTACCTGTGACTAGTATTCTTAGGCCTACACATACCTTGGTATCCACTGGGATGAGTTCCCCTTTGTTAGTTCTGTATGTGAGGTGAGGCCGGCACAGCTCAACAATGTGCTGTAGGAGGTCCCTGTCCATCCTATAGCGCACCACTATCTCCAGCTCATGTAGCCCCTGGTAGGTTACCCTGGGTCTGTACACTCTTCTTTTCTTCACTGTGGGTTGGTCAACAGCATTCTCATCCTCACCACCCTCAGCCTCTTCCACATGTTGATGTATGATAGCTGCTGCAGCCCCTATCATTTTGTTGCTTTTATTTGTTAAAATTTCCCCACTTGTGTACACCGGTGGTGTAGAGTTTGTAGTAAAAAACAGAGGGAAAGGTGTTTGCATAGTTTATATTGGTGTGCTGGGCTGGGCTGCTGCCTGAGTATTTGGCTGATTCTGATACATTTCATCTACCAGCTATGCTAGTTCTCCTTGATTACCTTCCTACTGCTGTTTTCCATTCCCATTGCCTTCCTGTTTAAGCCCAGGGGTGCTCTGTGCAAACACAGTGCTCAGATGTGCACGGAGCTATTATTTCCTGGTTTACTTTTTTTTTCCTTTAAAGCATGGTGCGTGGCATGCACACCCGTTTAGGCAATGTAAAGAGTGCTAGGCAGTCTCAGACACACCCCCTTGCTTAGCTCTGCTAAGCTAAGGGCAAACCCCAGCCACAGGGCTCCAATAAGCTTACAGTATGCCTGACACACATCCCTACCTCTTAGGCTTGCACCATGGTATTCCTGCACTTACACTGTTGGATGCTGGCTACCACTGAGGGGAAATCTGGGATTCAGTATCATTCCCCTCATTTGCATAGGATTGCCTGCTAATGCATAGTTACATGTCCCACACTATGCCTTCACCCTTAGTTAGCAACCACTATTCACTGGGTATGTTGTCTTCTGCCTGCCATTGAGTATAATGGCAAAACAGTGATTTTGGATACAATGCTTATTTTAGTTTTTTTTTTTATTTTCAGCCCGATCCTGTTTGTGTGCCACTGCCCTATGCTTAAACAGCCAAAATCAGCTAAAAAACAATAAAAGTTATTTTTTTGCCAACTGTTTTCCATACCAATGACCATATATTTCACCATTGGCATGCTTTACACATACTATACACCCTTTATTTAGAGCTGTCATGGCTCCATTTTTGTAGTTTGCAGAAATGTACTCGGTTACTAACCAAGTACATTCCTGCACACTACACTAGTCCTGCACAGCCGGCTGACAGCTTCCTGGATCACAAATTCACCTCATTTGCATGGTTATCACCTGCAAATGGGGTAATTTGCATACAGGAGCTGTGTCTTTGAAGGAATAGTGTAGGAACGCTCATGCACATCCGTGCTGCTTCTTCCTGGATAGCATGGTGGCCATATTGCCTCCAGCAGCTCCTGCACTGTTCCTGCATGCCATGCAGAGCTTGCTGAATCCAGAGGAGTATTGCATTTGCAGTCAAGCCTGAGCACTGTAGCACGCTGTGTGTGGTCTAAACTGTAACAACTGTTTGCTATATTGTGTCGACAGCAGTTTACTACAGTTTAAAAGTAAAAAAAAAATAATAAAAAAAAAAAAATATATATATATATATATATATATATATATATATATATATATATACTAACTAAAACCTGAGTGCTGTAGTGCTCTGTGCAGGCACCATATAATCTGTATTTGCAACAGTTTAAAAATATTTTTTAAAGCTAAAACATGAGTACTGTAGGGCTCTGTGCAGGACTGTTTGCTCCATTTGTAGTAAATAGTTTGTTACAGTTTAAAAGAAGAAAAATTTCAATGAAATATGTTAAAGGAGGATTGGGGGCAGGGCACAGAAATAGGACCTGAATGACTGAAGTAAGGGGGAAGGGGGTGGTGGTGTCATGCATCTGGCCAACTGGTTGGTGTGCCATTAAAAGGAAAAATTAATATCATTTTTTTTTTTTTTTTGCTTTTCAATGGAAGAGCAGAGCATAGATCTAACTGCAATAAGGTGATTGCTTACAATGTAGGATACAGTGAAGTGTGCTTTTCCTCTCTCCACCTGAAGAACAGAGGGAGTGGGGCATTGATTCATAGTACTGGCCTAGGACACTTGTTGAACCAACTACACTTCTGCTTATTAGTATGTATTTAATATGTGTTGCCCTTAAAGGTCACTTTCTGCAATTTTGCCCTTAACCAAGAAGGGTCACTTTCTGCTTTTGAGATGGGTGTACAAATGAGGTTATTCAGTTTGTGTCTTTCGGCTTTTCCCGGTTAGGGGTCACCACACCAGAACTCCGGTCCACTAATGATTGGTAGTTGATTTTTACATGCTAAGTTACCAGCCCTGACACACAACCTTCAACAAAGGTATGCCCATTAACACATGTCTCCACACAGAAGACGCTCTAGCTGAGAATCGAACCAGACAGCGTCTTACTGTGAGGCGACAACACTACCGCAGCACCACCACCGCGACAAATAAAACACCCAAGTAGTAATTAGCATAAACTAGAGTTTTCTGTTTTTTTTTTTATTAACTAATGTCATGGAATGTGACTAGATATTTGTTTCAAATACATGATTTTTGCTCTTAAGTGCAGAGTCATGTATTTTAGGTACATAACTATCTACTTTACTCACATTTCTGTGAAACTAGGTAAAAATAAAACATCACTGCCTTATGGTAATTAACACTTCCTATAAGCACTAATCACTAAGCGTTTCTGAAAAAACATAAAGAAAACAAGATACAGCAAGACACAGTATGCAAAAATATTGTAAAATAAATACATTCATTGCAAATATGATTTTGCTATTCTAAATGTTAATAATAGTGACTTATGTAAGTAAAATATAAGGGGATAGACCTTAATTGCACTAATACTTCAACAACGGCGCTCAGCATAGAGCCAAACTTCCCTAAGAAGCTTCATCCACAGAGTTACAGTTTTACAAAATACATTAAAGAGCTGTTACTTTGGCCATAATCTGAAAAACATGTTGAACATCAACCACAAAGGCTGCACCTAATAGTTTAAACAAAAATATAATAGTCAAAAAAGACTGAGCTAAGAACAGGTCAATACCAGCTGAAATCTAACAGCAAACAATGACTCATTTTTATGAACCTGAGCTGCTCATTTGACCTGACATTTTAACCATCTCATCTGCTAAACTTGGCACCACTTCACAAGACAAGATGTTGTGCCTCAATTTGGAATACATAACATAAACACTATAAAAATAACTACTACTTATGTATCTTTAAATACAGTGACAGTGTGCAGTCAAGCACTTAGCAATGAGCCTCTAAACCATAAGCCACTAAACATGTAAACACAGAACAGATGGTCTCTCTTAAATTACAAAATAACGTTTAGGTTTTAAATGCTTCAAATAGTTTTGAAATGTTACTGCAAACATAAAGTCTGGGTGCAGCAGTAACACATAAACATATTTGGTTTGCAACAGAGAACCATGTTGAAGTTTTAATAGTGTATAACAGTGGTCCTGCATCTTTGTCATAGGAAAGCACTCCTTACAACATCAATGTTTTGGTTGCAGCACCCTCATGGGATATTCGCATTAAACTTTATATCAAATGTCTCAATGATAAAATTCAAGTCACTTATCTTCCTCCTCCAGTCTCAATTAACAAATTTAAATCCCTTATTTTTACTATCACCTCAACTGCCCGCAACTATTAAAATGTTGTTATTCTTAGTGATTTTTAACCTAAACTACCTAGGTCCCCTGAGAATTATTATTTTGGATTTGAGGAAGAGTATTAGCAGAAGGTAGTACATCTGACAAACTACACATCATTCTCCACCCCTACATCTTCCCAGGTACACTCCTTGGTCCTGTCCCATCATTTTAGACTCCAGACACTTACTTCAGAACTTTTCTACCTCTACCCTCCACAATGCTTCTCCACCTCACCGTTTTACTCCTCCTTCCTTTAACCCCCTACACTATCCATCTGTAACCTCATCTTATCTTCCATCTTACAACCTACCCTTCACTAGCCTCCCAGAAAGCCTCACAGGTGGTCACTAGCCTGCCAAAAAAAACCCACAGGTGCTCACTTTAACTCCAATATTTACCTCTCTCTCTTACACACTCTATTCTTCACCTACCACTCACACACAACTGTAGCTTCACACTCCTTTTGCTTCATCTCCTCCAGACCTAACAAACCCCAGCAATCCTACCCCAAAGTTCCTAAATATCTCTATACATTCACCCCAGTCCTGCTCATACTCCTGCTTAGATCCAACACTGAATCCAATCCAGGTCACTCCCACCAAATAACATTCACAACTCTTCAAGACAACCCCATCATCTCCTGTGCATTAATTAACCCCAAAGCATCTCTAGCAAACTTGACCAGATAAATACCTTCCTTATAGCCCACTCAGTCAATATCACTCAATATCACTCAAAATCACATCTGTTAATGAAACATGACTCAAACAAAACAACACAAATTGTTAACATTTACTTCCCTACCACAGACACTCCCAAGACAACAGACCTGGAAATAGACAAAGATGGGACACACACATTTTTTATAAAAAAATCACCTTAGCCCAATTATTGTTGCTCAGATACTTAACTAACAAGATCCTTCTAAAACTTCCCTCCTGGATAAACTGTCACCTTCTAATAGTGGTCACTTCCTTTCCTCCTACAGTCTGGCTTAACAAAATTAAATCCCTTATTTTTACTATCACCTCAACTGCCCACAGCTATTAAAATATTGTTATTCTTGATGATTTTTAACCTAAACTACCTAGTTCCCCTGAGAAATAACAATTCCATGCATAGCATTGACATGCAGCTCACACAGTGAAACCAGGCTCTGTGCCATGGCCCCCATGAGGTGAAAGCCACTATGGGAGAATAGTCTCTGAATCAGAAAGGCTTACTGTGATCTGGAAACTTTCAGAGTTAAGGTTTTCACATCACAGTAAGTCTTTCTGAATCTTAGGGGGTTCCAGATGGAATAATTTATTCATTTTAGACATACAGAAAGACAAACATGACTGTTAAGGAAAATATTTATTTTAGTCTGCATGGTCAAATGAAGGAATAAAAAAGAAGAGAAATGTGCTGGTGTGAAAAAGTGAATTTATGTAAAGAAGGATATAAGAAAAACATAAAACACTGGAGGACTATAACTTTGGGAAATACAGTTTACAAGACTTCCATGAAAGTTATGCAAAATATATCAGGAAGTAATAACTGAAGTTTTATATGTGACTCTGTATTATATAATAGGAAATCGATCAAATGAAATCTTACTAATGCTGATGGAGAAAGTGGGCAGTATAATAAAAGGAAATGGCGAGGGGAGTTGTCATGTGATATAGATAAGGTTTCTGACTGTAGTAATAATTTTCAAAAATGGAAAATTATGAAGATATATGGTAAAGGACAGAAAATAATAACAATATTAGAATCAGTGAATTTATTTATATTTAGGCATTTAACATTTGTTAACCAGGTATATGAACTGGTTTGAGTACCCTTTTCAGCCATGAACAAGGCAAAAGTAGGTGGCCAAAACAAGACACATACAAAAAAAAGCATAACAATAAATGATGAAATATTTTGAAGAAACAGGGATAATGCAAAAAGCAAACATTTACAAAATACATTAAGTACAGAAGTACAGTTTAAGCCTAAAACTTAATATTTAATATACAAGACACATGCTAGTGAAAATCCCAAGCGTAATGAAGAGTGGAATAGGAGTAAGTAAGACTTGTCCAGTGAGTGGAATACCTAATTCTGTCCACGTGTGTCTAAGATGGAAATCGACATCCCATCAGGAGAGTTTGTTGATGACAGTGTAGGCAACACATACTCATACCACAGCATGGATTAGTAAAAGAGCCACATACATAGTCAAGAGCTTTCTTTATGTAGAGCACTTATCAGCACTGTGTTATTCCTCACATCTTAAAAAAAAAAAAACAGAATATAAGAATATGAGATGACATAGCTAGGAGTCATTGTAAATGGATGTGTGGCAGAGAAAGTAAAGATGGAAAAAAGATGTGCAACAAAAATGTCCTATGAGTAGGAAAATCTGTGTTAAATCAATTGATGTAACAATAAGAACTTGAATAGACTGAATGAAGCAAGGTGAGAGATAAGATATGGAGTGACAGTACACTGCTCATATGTTGATGATTTAGTGATAGCATTAAAATATGGGCTGCATAAAAGAAAGTCTGGTAGAAATAAAAATGCAGTCAAAAAATGTAAAATGAATCTTATATAAAGAACAGTGTAAGGGGTTGGAACTGTAGTAAACATGCATAGAGTATGTTCTACTATGTATGAGGTAAGAATAATAGACATAAAGTATGGTAAACAAGGTCCAAGTAAACAACAATTTAAGTATATTTTACTAGAAGTAAAAATGTTATAAACATAAAACTACTGTTCAATCTCAGCCTTACTACAGGATATGTGCCCAAAGAGTGGCGTACAGCAACAGTGGTCCCTCTCCATATAGGTGGTGCCTCAACGGATCCTGGAAACTATCGCCCCATAAGCCTGACTAGCTTGGTCTGCAAAGCTATGGAAAGGATCATCATGGACCTCATAAATAAAGATATTGGGGACCTACAAACACTGGATCCTACCCAGTTCGGCTTTGTTAAGGGCAGATCCTGCCTCTTAAACCTGGTTGATTTCTTTGAAACAGTCACCAAGGCCATTGACGAGGGAAGGTGGTCCACACAGCCTACCTGGACCTCACAAAAGCCTTGATACAATACCCCACTCGGGCATTATAGATAAGCTCACCAGCTTAAATATAAACCCCTATGTCACTAGATGGATTGCAAACTGGCTCAAGGACAGAACCCACATGGTTAGAATTGCTGGAGCCATGTCAGACTCCAAACCAGTTACAAGTGGTGTCCCACAAGGCTCAGTCCTGGGACCTCTCTTGTTCGGTATATATTTCTCGGAGGTACAGGCCAACACGGAAGGACTGTGGCTGACCAAGTTCAGATGACTGCAAACTGGGTGCCATAATCGACTCTCCAGCCGACACAAGCATCCTCCAAAAGGGCCTCATAGAAACAGACAACTGGTGCCAGAGCCATGGCCTCAAGCTAAATGCCAAAAAGTGTATAGTCATCCCCTTTGGCAAAAACAAAGTGCCCACAAATTACCACATAGGTGGAAATCCATTAAGTACAGAAGAAGTAATTAGGAACCTGGGGACCCAAGTTGATAGCAATCTCTCATTTGACAACCACGTGGCCAAAGTGGTTAGAAAAACATTTTATATAGCCCACCTAATCATGAAGGGATTCACATCTAGATCAGGGGAGGTCATCGTGCCTCTTTACTCATCCCTCATCAGGCCCATAATTGAGTACAATGCCCCTTTTGGGATGTACCTTACCAGATACCTGCAGCAACTGGAAAGACCCCAAAAGTACCTCACCAAGAAGATCAAAGGGCTCAAACAGATGCCATATGCTGCCCGGTTAAAGAAACTTCAGCTCTACTCAGTGGCATACCGCCTGTTCAGAGGAGATCTGTGCCTGATGTATAAAGCCATGTCCAACCCGGAATTAATGGACATGCTGCACCTCAGAAAATCCAAATCCCATCGAGCTACGCGCTCAAGAGACTTGAACCTCAGCACTGAAATAAATAGGACATGCTGGAGGGACAGATTCATAACCCAGAGGCTCCCTTCACTCTGGAATAAAATCCCAGTCCAGGTTAGGCAGAGTCCCTCATTGACTCTCTTCAAGAGGAATCTTGATGAGTGGATGGGAGATCATAGGTTTACCCCGGGTATCACTTCTGTGTCACTGTTAGATAGAGGCACAGTATACTAACCTCAAAAAAGGGCATAGCAAAATAAATTTAAAATTGGTGGCGAAAGCCAAACACATTCTGGCTAGGCTTATAAATGCCCTAGGGCAGATAGCCTAGTATGAACCTATGAACCTATGAACCTATGGTAGAAGTAATTTCAGGTATATAAAAAGAAAGTGTATATGATAAATACATTTAAAGCAAATTGGCATATACTGAGGGAGCATATATGTTTCTGGTACAGTTAGAAGAGTGGTTAGAAATGAGATATAGCCAATTAAAGACTTGTACACATTTTCCATAACCAACATGTTACCAAGCATAACCATAACCATTTTTATTCATTATCTGTAATACTATTGTTAGACACATACTCACCGCCCTACAAGCATGGAACCATACGTCCACAAAATGTTGACAGTGACCCTTTCTGATTCAGAGTCATGCCCAACACAGTGATGATGCACAGTCTGTGGGATCACCATGGTGAGTTATTTCCATGGGTGTACTACATCCTAGTGGGGCATTTCAGGGGAGCAGCCTATGTTAATCACTCATGTGGCCTATCAAACAAATGCTTGTGGCAACGCATTTATGTAGCTGAATGATTCTTAAATTAATATGAACGTCCATGTTAATGAACATGGCTGAAAAGATGAAGTCTCTGTTGAAGTGTGTGGGGATACATGTAAAGCTTAGGTGAATATCTACAGTGAGCCACTGGTGATGTGTGGATATATGTATGTGTGTGTGCGCTTGTGTGTGCGTGTGTGTGCGTGTGTGTATGTGTGTGTGTGTGTGTGTGTGTGTGTGTGTGTGTGTGTGTGTGTGTGTGTGTGTGTGTGTATGTGGCAGCATCTGTCCATGTCTGTATAAGTATAAATGGTATTGAGGGAGTGTGTGTATGTGTGTCTCTGTCTGTGCACATGTGTGTATGTGTGTGTGTGTGTGTGTGTGTGTGTGTGTGTGTGTGTGTGTGTGTGTGTGTGTGTGTGTGTGTGTGTGTGTGTGTGTGTGTGTATGTGTGTGTGAGTGTCTTTGTGTCTTTGTGTATATCTGTGTGGTCACAGCAGGGAAGGTAATTGGGGGATAGGTAGTATAGGTGTGAGAGTGTGTGTATGTTTGTGTGTGTGTGTGTGTGTGTATGTGTGTGTGTGTGTGTGTGTGTGTGTGTGTGTGTGTGTGTGTGTGTGTGTGTGTGTGTGTGTGTGTGCGTGCGCGCACACCTAGGTGAACAGGTGAATGTAACAGGTGAGGGTGGTTGATTTACAATGAGCGTGTGCACGTGTGTGTGGGATGGGTGGCTACAATACCTTTCAACCTCTCAACATCCCTAGACTAACAAGGAAATCTTGCTATACTGTGTGGAATACTGGATAGCAGCAACTTTTAAATATTACCCTAAGTCACTTCAAAGTTAATAGAATAACTGGTTTTGTAGCACAATAGGCATATGGGGTAGACAGGGACATTTAAACTACTAAATGTTATATTTAATCACTACAAAAGTTATAGAATAAGGTTTTCCAGCATGATATATATATATATATATATATATATATCTATATATATATATATATATATATATATATATATATATATATATATATATGTATATATACAGTGGGGTGGGACATTAGATGCCAAGACAGTCTTTAGTATTGCCCTTAGTCACTTAAAAAGTTTTGCAGCACAAAAGACATACCCCCAGATTTACTAATCTTCCATGCAGGACAAGCTTAGTCCTGCACAGAAGCGGACGTTTAGGAGCAGGATGCCAGCGTGCCATGCATATTAATGAGGTGCGCTGCCTGAGCTCCTAATCTTACACAGAGCATGTAAGAGTGCAGGGAGCATGTCTGAGAGCAGAGTTCTCAGAATACACATGCCTCCACAATGAAGAAAAGCAGAAAGACCCAAAAAATGAGTGAGACCACTCATAGGTGTACACATATCCCCACCAACATTCCCACTGGTGTACAACAGCAAGTAAATACAAATAAAATGAACAAACCTGTATTTCTTTATTTTTTTCAAAATCCGATTCAAGTTAACCATAGGTGCACAGGTGTGCCCCATCACGTAGCTACTGTAAATGTAGCTTAAATGGCTGAAGAGGATAACAAGGAAGATATATGCAAATGAAGCAGCATAGCAATAAAGTAGTGGGCAGAGCATTTGCCTTACGAGCAGGCATTCCTGGAGTAGAGTCCCACAGCAGCACATTCCATTTTCCATGGCAAAGCATGTTATGACCAATATTTTTGTTGCATAACCCACTAAATAACATATATTTGTGAACTGGAGTACTACAGTAAATGCACATGTGAGGTGTCAGTGTCATAATGAATAAAGCACTAGTAAGCAGGTTTAAGCACCAATAAGCAGTAGTAAGCATATTTAAGCACAAGTAAGTGAGTTTAAGCCTGTTTGCGTGGGGGTAACCAATGCGCACACAGGTAAAGCAATTTCAAAGCAAACTTTCTGTAAGCATATGTAACCGGAGGTTAGCATCGCTTACCCTCACGCAAACCTGCTTACAAATGCTCAAAAGTGCCTTAATCACTCTGTATCCAACGGACCTTTTTCTGCCCAGCAACAAAATAAACAGCTTCTGCAAGGCTCAAACCCACAACCCTGCACACAGCCAAAGTCATTTACCACTAAGCCATAGAAAACTCTGATGCTTTAGCAAACATATCATCCAGCCCAGTCATTCAACAGTACAGGGAATGTATTCCAACATGTAGATGTGTGTGTGTGTGTGTGTGTGTGTGTGTGTGTGTGTGTGTGTGTGTGTGTGTGTGTGTGTGTATATATATATATATATATATATATATATATATATATATATATATATAAACATATATACATACAAATGCATACATCAGTAGATATATATGTCTACAGCTATATGTCTAAATATATACAGCAAGTTATATATATGTAAGTATATATATATATGTATATATGGACATACATCTGTAGATAACAATGGGAACATAACAAAAACATATATGTCCACATGCACCGTTAATGGGGTAGAGAGGCCCCAAACAACATACATCTTGTACGAATAGGTATACTCCACCACAGCCAAACATATCCACTATGCAATACACTACCAAATGTTGCAGATCCCATAACCAGGACCTGACATGACATGGACACAAGATGTTAATAGTATTCCATCCCACCTGTATGATGTCAGGCTGCTATCAGTAACATATCATGCAGTACAGTCTTGCTCCCATAGGGAATGTACATTGTGGAAGCTATCAACATCCCTAAGATAGATATACACAAACACATATATGCAGATACATATATATATATATATATATATATATATATATATATATATATATATGTAGATATATATGTAACTACACATACACACGCAGAGATATGTATAGTAAGATACATATGTAGAAGGTGCACACAATATGAAACAGCCACTATGCCTACAGTTAACAACTTAACAACTGGACACTGTATGAGCCACCCATACAAATTACAATTGTTGCCTGCAACATATACCCACAGAGAGGCCAAAGGATATAACACTACACACAGGTTTGCATAAATGGGAAACCTTTATTTGTGTACTATTACAGTTGTATATGCCATGTCATATAGCTGTATAGACACTGACATCCATATAAACAGAGTAATGTAACTGTGAAACAGTTACACTAATACAGTAGTCTGGAAAGGTTTACAAATGTTGCTGTCCAGGCCGAGGCCTTCAAATAGTACAAAAGTAAAGACAGACTGGGCCACAGGATACCAAACAATTAACAGTAAGTAATGCAGATGCATAGTTCAGCAGCCTCTAACTACACTCTGTACACAATCTCTAGGTGATAAAGACCTCATTTGACACAATGGGATGTAACTGTTACATAACAAGGCATAACTGACACCATCACAAGCACACTGACAAACAGAACAGTCTGTATGGCAGGAGGCAGTAGGTCTGCATTAACCCAATTTATTTAATTATTTTAAAAATAGGTGAATTGTATGGTAATGTAATCCAGATAACTTAAGGCAGCTCACCTCTGATACCCCCACATGTAACAGCCTAGGTTATTTATGGTTTATCCCCCCAGACTCAATAATACAGGGCCATGTACCACTGTTTCATACACTGGCCTCTGGAGTGCATAAGGGCACACATGTTTTGTGTAGGTGAAGCCCACACATATATGGCCCCAGCCCCATCGTATGTGTGGGGGATACAGCAGCAGTGGACTGATAGCAGGAATGGCAGCATGACATATTCACAGCCCACTACAGAATAACCCCTGAAAGCATGTCATATGTGCAAAGCTTGGTATGTAGGTGGAGGACAGAGGCTGGAACACAGGCCCATATGTGTAAAAATGTTGGTGTTACTGGACAGTCTGCAACATACCCTTAGTCAGGGATTTCAGGTTAGAAACATAAATGGATGTAGCCATGTACTGATAGCACTCAACACACACACTGCCAGTGAAATATCTGGCACAGGACCTGTGTGGTGGACAGACAAAACATAATAGGCACACCTCTGGCCATCAAGAGGATAGTCCCACAGTTGAGATCTATGCAGACAGATTGCATTCCACGGTAAACTAGTATGTACACACAAACCCTGTAACACCAGTACTATACAAAGCATACCACAACTACACTCACACTCTGTAGTTCTGGAACCTCCTACAAATATGTAGCTGGCCTGAGTGTGTAGGTTCTCCTATAAGAGGTATTGCTACCTGCTGTCTGTAACACTGATGCCCACACACAGTAAGGATGTCCATCACACAGGAAAGGTAAAGGGACCACACCCACATGATGTAGGGATTTATAGTAGGTGGTTGCCATGACAGTGGTAATTGGAAGTATTATATATCAAGCTGCATGCAGTTAGTAAGGGGAGGACACTGATTGGTGCAGTGGCCATCACTTGATCATGCGCATCACCTACAAAATCTATGCTGCAATCTATTCAAAGCAGCATGTCATCATCAGGGGAGAGTAGCACATTGAGGCCTGTACCTGGACGTGCCCATGGAACCACTGGCAGGCACAGTCTGCGTCTCCATGGCCGGAGGCAGTGAACGGAGAGAGAGAGAGAGAGAGAGAGAGAGGTAGACTAAGGCAAAGTAAAAGGCAAAGGAAGAACAAACCATTCTAGCATCCAGCAAACCATCCAGAACTGACATCATTCTCACAAACTGACATCATTCCCACAACAAGTATGTGAAGTATATATGCATGTAATTGAATGTAGTACCTGGTCCATAATAATGGGATAGATGATGTGTAATGATTTATATGTGCTATCAGGTGTTGTTGTAATAATGTTCAACAGAGCAACTGCTATAGACAATAGTGTCTGTCCCTGTGGGTAGTGGGCCATGGCCGTCAACTGTGCAGATCAACACTGACTGACAAGATGTAAGCATTAATAGTGTGTGTGTTGTGTAATGGGATGTATCTATATTACGTGGCCAATAGTTGGTGGTGGAAGTAATGCCATTATGATGGGCACGTGAGACCCACAGCCCACCACTTGCAGGATACTCAGGTTAATCTGTAATGTAGCATACAGGAATGCCATAGGTGTGTAATATGGTTATCTGCAATCTGGTCATACATATACCCCCTAATGACAGGCCATGTCCATATGTGGCACCTGTCTCTGATGGAGCAAGGCAGAACAGCACAGCTGTGCAGGAAGGTGTTGCGTGATTGTGGCCCTGATGTCTGAATGTACCCCACATATAGGTATGCATATGTGTACATATGTACACATATATAATATATAAAGATATATATATATATATATATATATATATATATATATATATATATATATCAGCATGTATGTCCACAAATATACAGATAACCATGTGTAGACATATATATGAGCAGATATATACATCCCATATATCTACACATATATAGATATATACCTATATGCACGTCTACATATATACAAACACATACACAAACACATATGCATGTAAATATATATCCCCTATATTACTACCACAGTGATGCATGCTTTGTGTGAGGCAACAGCACACATAGCAATACACACAGATATCTACAGCTGGCAATGTGTGCAACATAGACGGGTATATCACATGTTACTCCCTTGTTGGGACCACATTGCCTTTACCTGTGAAGTATGCAATGGGAATATGGGGAAGTATGGCAGGTATAGTTAGGGTTGGTAGATATAGAGGACAGTCTACAGGGATGGTATGTGACACGTGTGATGGGTAAACACCTTGGATGGTGCATGTGGTCTGTGATGTGGATGCCCCATTGGCCCCAATATGGGCACAATGGTAACAAGCCTCCCACCCATTGCAACTCACAATAGCAGTCCACATCCTGAAGGTGCCTGGCCTGGAGGCTGAGCAGGAGGAGCATGTTGGCCATGTGAATGTGTACTGGATGCCGCAAAGTGATGTAGGACATCCCACATGTGTCTGTGGAGCCCGGTATGGAACAGACCCTGGACCTGACCTCAGGGGAAAGGAACATATCTGTGTGTGCCCCCAGGGGGGACAATATCCCCTGGGTTGGTTCAACCTGTTGGTATTGCTAGACCAGTACATGAAGAGGCCCCAGGTTGGGACACACATGTGATGTGGCCAGGTAACATGGGCAGATGGGTTTGGAGAGGTGGTTCTGCTGGCCAATAGTACACATACATGTTATTGTGTCACTGTTATAGAACATATGTTGGTAGTAATAGTCTATACAATCCCGGAACATGTCCAACAGCATGCATATATATCCCCAATAACACAGAATGTCAGAGGTGCAGCAATCACAAAGCAGCCATACCACAGGCATATATGGAGCCATAGTAACCCTGACAATGGCATGCAGGTGAATAGTCTGTAACAGGCCAGCAATGATTGTGTCCACACAGGGAACATGGCTACAATCACATAGCAGAAAGTGTGGTACAATACAATATCTGCCCCACTGGTAGCTAAGCTGTAGCCATGCCTAATGAGTTGTGTGTACAGTTTGTTGAAGCTGATATGGTGGTGGGGTGACAGAGATGTGTATTACAAACTGCTGTAACCTTGCTGTATGAGTTGCTCAGACCTGTTTCCATCTTTATGTCTTTCAGCCAAGATGTCACATGCACATTTGCCTACCTATTCAACAGCTGAGAATGATGTGCTTATCACACACTTGATCCAGCACTACCTAGTGCTGTTTGGCAGGAGCAGACCGCCCTGTGGAATGACCTAGTCCACAGGGTCAATGATGTCGAACTGCACAACCGCAGTTATGAGCAGGTCCAGCATCATTGTACTGACCTGCTTCACAATGCCTGTTGGCATGCTGCTGCTTTCCAGGGGGATCACCTCGCCACGGGGGGGGCATGCCATCCATCCCCCCTGACACATGTGGAGAAGCTCCTGGCCAGCCTTGTGGCACCTGCCTGTACGGCCAGCCACCAACTGCAGGACACCTTTGTGGAGGTGGGTGGCACCCATAGACCGGCCGAGGAGTGTGCAGGTAAGGACACAGGGCACATCAGTAGACCACTGTTGTGTATACATCCGCATCCATACAGGTAGAGCATGCATATCTGACATGTCATAGATATATTGTGTTGCTGCATTGTAGTGATAAACAGATGTCCAGATGTGGTAGTATTGTGGAAATGTACCGCTGATGTACTGTAATACTGCACCCACTCTGTAGCACTGCCACAGGTGTGGCCACTGACATTGCATCTCTCACCCTCTTATGTAGGTCCCTCTGGGAGACCACCAAGGCAGAAGTCTGTAGTTGGTGAGTATGGTTTATGTAGATGCTTGCCAACACACCAGGCATGTAATGGCAATGGTATATTCCATGAATACATCTAACCCACCTACCTTGAATGCATGCTGTACATGTGCATGCATTGTTGCTGTGAAATGCACAGCATCACAGGGTTGACCATGATGGGGTATTGGAAGAGTATGTCAGACACCTGCATGATAACTAACATCCTGCCATTGCGGAATATGTCCACAGGGAGTAACATAATAGTGGGAGACATGGCTCACAGTAGGGTCATGGTCAGAACAACACCCATATACAGTGGAACACCAGTGTATATACCTGTAGGACAATGGCAACTGCTGCAGAGATATACTATGGCATAAGGCATTACATCAGTCCACATTATCTGCTGGGTCTAGGCTGTAACATATGGTGTTCAGTGTATGGGACACTGCAAAGTGACAGACATGTAGGGCATACTTGTCATGCATCTGCATAAAGGCTGAAGGAGGGGGGTGTCAGCATGACACACCAGTGCACTGCAGCATGGACCCTAAGGATGCTAGGAATGGCTCTATCTGCACATAGTCAGGTTCAGGACCTGTGGCAGCCTAAACCCTACCCCCACAGAAATAGTGACAGCAGTGTGTGAACACCATGGGATGTGCACATGAGTAAACCTTGCAGTCATGCAGAATAGGGGGACATGTTTAGGGCAGACTGAACATACACAGGCAAATGCAGATGGCCCACGCTGATATACCCCTGCCAGGAGTAGTGACTGCTGTAGTACACACAACAAGAGGTGGGATAAACCATCATGATAAGGGTGTACACACATATGTCCACACAATGTGTATGCATCATGGTCAGCAGCTGCACACCGAACACAATCCGTAGACATTGCATGTGAAAGTACAGAACATATATCACATGTCAGGCTCCTGTACTGCTATGATAGGCGGTGATGTGGTCCCATGGCAGATCAAGGATGGGTGTGTCAAATCAATAAATGCGTGTACATCCCCCATAGCCACGGTATGCTCTGATGGTTGTCAGTGTAATAGTACTGGATTGGTCATGCATGGTCCGCTGATGTTGAGAGCTGTGCATCAGACATTCACAAATGACATCTGTCCACATATCATACCAGGTATGTGTTGCTGGAAAACATAGGGTCTGTGAGCATTAAAGCTGACATAACTGACACAGTAGTACACATTCAGCAATGGGCCATAGACCTGTGAGGTGTGGTGCACAGTACATGGCAGGGTGCAGAACAGGCGCATAGAAATACCATGTTCATGGCCAAAGTGGTATCCAGGGGAAGGGGCTTCACCTAGTGACACAGCACATGCATCGCACACATGTATACTGTTGCCAGCATGGATTGAATATAGCTGCACTGCATGCTGTCGGGTACCATATGTTATGCATGTTGACAGAGGGGTAATAGGAGGACTGTGTGTACTTTCATTGTGCAAACTCACCTGTACGTGTGTGTGCATCCTGGTGGGTAGTCAGTTTGTCTGTAGGGTCACTCTGGTGAAGTGGAGGGAGGTTGATGCATGTAGGATGCTTGTGTGCATGTGTGTTTGTTTGCGTGGCTGGTCATGCATGCTGCATGCACATGTGTGACTGTGGGGTGCTCATAGCTGTACCTCCCTCTGGGATCATGCAGTACATGTACATGGACTGCCACATTACACACCAGGAAAACCTGTCATGAGTGTAATCACAGGACAGCTGATAGTATAATATGGTCTGTAGCATGGAACAGGCATCCAGAAGGAAAGTAGACACCAGATACGCCCTTAATATCACATTCAACAGAGAGGTCACCTACAACTCACATATGCAGCACTACAGATGCATTGGGGAAGTACTAGTCAATACCAGCTCGTGTATCCAAATATTACAGCTGTCACATGATAGGCTGAAGAAGCAGTATATCAGGCGTGTACTGAGCATTACATACACATGACACACCAGTGCGTGATATTATGGATAGAACATAGTAGCCCACACATATAGGGGCCATGCTCATCATGTCTGGACATACAGAGGGTGTATACCGAATGACAGCAGTGAGGCCATGTAAAACCATTACACACAGGTCAGGCAGGTAAAGTAGCAGCAGGTCTTGTGTTGTGACCACTTATGTAGGCATTTAGAGGACTGATATGTTAATAAGTGGTATCAATGTGTGTATGTTACAAGTGTGATGCAGGATCGGGTGCCACATGGACATATATGTTGGACTGTCTGTAAAGCCATGGACAGGTAGGTATTACGGAGGTGTGTGTGTGTGTGTGTGTGTGTGTGTGTGTGTGTGTGTGTGTGTGTGTGTGTAGCCACCCCAATCCTGCACACAGTTGTAGTGCCTATACACACCCCATCACCAGTGGCCATAGTGGATGGACAGCTGGCGTTCAGTGGCAGTGCACAGGAAAGTGTGGTAACCATGCCTACTGTGTCTGGTCACAGCAGGCATAGCCAGATGTGTGGCAGGGCACCACATAGACAGATGTCCCAGGGTGGTCATGGTAGGGCCACTGGACATCATGCCCCTGGCAGAGGTGACATAGCTGGTACCAGCAGGTGCATGTTTCAGGCTGCTGTGGCGGTGCAGTCACATATAGAACATTACCACAGACAGGGCCTGAGGCTGCAGAGGGCTGCTCTCACATCTGCAAATGACAAAGCCCATGAACTGGCTGGTGCCATCCATGGATTAACTGAGTTCATGGATAGACGGTCTGGTGAGATGATGGCCCTCATCGACCATGGTATGTCTGTGCTTGAACATGTGGTGGGAGTGCGGCGATGGCCACGTGGATGTAAGCCAGCAACGCCAACAGCTGGTAGTCAATGTGGACATGCTAGCACACCAAGAGGCTCCAGTAGTGGCAGTTTGAGCCCTGGCACTGTGGGGGGCACTGTCCACACCACACTACAGCATGCCACAAGCACATGGTCCTGGCCAGTCCCAGGAGGGACCTGGTAGCAGCAGACATTTGTCATCATCAGGTGAGAATGGCATATCAAGGCCTGTACCTGGATGTGCCCATGGAACCCCTGGCAGGCACAGTCCATGTGTCCATGGCCAGAGGTAGTGAACTGCACACCCTGCCAGGTATGGTCTGCAGCTGTCCATAAACATCTGTGTAGGGCAACCACATGGAAGAACTGTGTGCATGCATACCCACACACTATGCAAACACACCTAGGGCATCCCCATACCTACACACACCACATCACCATGCCCAGCTCACCACAGTACACCCCTCACCCACACACATGGTGTCAAATGTATGGCCTATCCTTGGCCTCTGGCAAACCAACATCACACCCTGTGCATATGATGATAACTGTGCCACATCCCTGTCATCCATACCATCAATGCAGGGACAGGTTAACATGGTTCTGATGCACATGGTGACTGTACTACAGTGTAACACAGTACTCCAGTGTAACATGTTGTAAGGAGTAAAGTATAATGCATAAATGGCAGGTAGTGTAGCCATCCAGCAATGATGCTTTATAGCTGTTAGTAACACTGGTTGGTTGTGGTCTCTATATTGTTGTAGATGTACATGTGTCAGCACAAGGATGTCCTGTGCATATGATGATACCTGTGTCACATCCCTGTCATCCATACTATCAATGCGGGGACAGGGAAATATGGTTCTGGTGCACATGGTGACTGTACTACAGCGTACCAGAGTACTGCAGTGTAACATGTTGTACAGAGTAAAGTGCAATGCATAAATGGCAGGTAGTGTAGCCATCCAGCAGTGATGCATTATAGCTGTTAGTAACACTGGTTGATTGCAGTCCCTATAATGTTATCCATTTGTGTTGTAGGTGTACATGTGTCAGCAAGACGATGGTCTGCAGTCATATTCCACAATGGGGTATGGCACTGTGGTGACAACCATGGCTGTGACATATCTGGGGTACAGCTGAACACATGTCACAGGTTACTAAAATGGTTATTGTCTGTGCCACATGGACAGGTGACCCGCTGAGGCGTGTATATCCTGCAACCTGATGTAGACCCATCCACATGCATGCACACTGTTACTTGGCAACTCTGAGACTTGACACCTACCTAGCTATTTAGTGATACTGAAGTGTGTGGCTTACATTGCACACACCACACAGCATTTAGGGTGAGGTGTGTCCCAGGTTACATGTTACATGCAGAACATCCCCAGACATGTACAGTATGCTAATGGGGGATGTAATGGGTGTATATGGACAATACGTAGTGTGACATACCATCATATACACATTAACAGACACATAGTCAGACACGCACATCTGAGATAAAAGGGCCTATCGCTGCTAACTAACTTGGCCGTGTGTCCAATGTGTTACAGGTAGGCTGCACACAGCACATGCATAAATGGCTTGGATTGCGGTATCAGTTACCTGTATGGTTGATGGTGACAGTGGTAACCATAATGTGGTACATGGGACATATACCGGGTGTACCTTGGTGTAATGACAGTGTACACAGCACCCACATCCCCTAGTGGATATTGTACTCCCTGAAAGCCATGATGACACTCTGCCATACCCACCATCACACATTGGCTGTGACTGCGATACAACCCATAGTATACCCAAACAGTGGTACTACAGGGATATGCATCTAATGCACATGCCACACACGTAGTAGGGTGTTGCAATGTCATGCTTCACCTATGGGCAGCAACAACACTATCTGTACTACTGTATGGCAATGGGTATTGTAATAGGAGTAGGTGGCCTCGGAATGCTCTACCCTACAGATATACGGACATACACAACTACACACACATGCCAGAACACAATGGGTATCCCATGCCTATCAACCCATTTGTAAAACACTGCTGTGCTGGTACTGCAAGGCTCATGTAGCTGGTATGGGGGAGCTTAACAGTGTACATGTAATGTCCCATACAGCAGCAGCCACAAATGACTATGGCAATGGGTGTTGCATTGGTTGTGAAGGCTTTCATGGAATTCCCAAGTACAGGTGTACTAACACACAGATACTGCTATAGTCAGTCATGCACATGTACACATGTGTCAGTGCAGGGGTGCATCACTGCAGTTGCTCATAGCTGTGTACCTAGCTATTCCACAAGGGGAGATGGGATGTGTAGGGGTTGTGTGTACAGTGGTATTCTGCCACCTGCCAGGTGGCAGCAGGCAATCTATCAACAGGCACTACTGTGGTGACCCTCAGGGTGAGAATGACATTCATCAGCCAATACTCCAGGAGCCTCCTGCACATGGCCACTGAGGTTATCAAGTTGACATGTATGCAACATGCATTACAACACATGGTTAGTGTCTGTAATGGATAACTGTACCCAAGCATGTTCTCTTGACTACGGTAGTGTAATGGAGGTACCCCTGGCATTTGGTGCGTACAGGGTGACATCTCCTATATGTGCCAGTTCTTACACAACTGGGCAGACATGTCAGTGTCAATCAAGCTTAGGTTGCCTGTAAATATCCCAGCTGGATACCTGCCATCTGCACATCTGTACAGGGAATGACAGTCATCAGCTTGGCAAGTAGCTATGCAGTAGCATGAGTGTGTTGACAGATAGACATCTGACAACAATATGTATGCCATAACTACATGTCAGAAGCCATCACTAACATGTTCTGTACAGACAATAGTCTACAGTTACATTCCACATGACGGATCATTACTCAGTAAGGGGTATATATTGTGACACAGCTCAAACACCAGGGATACAACAGGGAGGCCTCAGTGTCCAGCAATGCCCACAGGTGTGCCTGTTGTCAGTACTACATTTAACACTCTGCTCTTGCCTGGATTAGCACTGTCAACAGTAGTACTGCCATGATACACTACATGCCAGTGTGACAGCAAGAACCCTGGGCTACTACACCTGTATGTAACTCATTCACACAGATAACAGTGCTGTACAGGCCTCATATATGTCTGTGTCCCACACATGACACTCACACCTCTTGCTACAGTAATGTCAGCACATAGGTGCATGTATTATACATGACAATACATACACTTATTACAGATTATCAGACTGGGTGGTGTGACCTGGTTACGAGGGCTAAGCCATGCTTAGCAAGTGTCAACATTGCTGCAATATAACAGCTGAGCTGATTTGCGCACTGGTAAGAGAAGCCTACACTGTGTAAGTGCCCATACATTTACCCATAGCTCAGCATGGCTTAGCTTCGTGCAAACCCGCTTAAAGCTGCTAAATACTGCCTTAACCACTATGTATCCAACAGTCCTTATTCTGCCCAGCAACAAACTGAACAGCCCTTGCAGGTCTTGAACCCAGGACCCTGAACACTGAAGTCACAGCACTTAACCACTACACCATAACCACTGTGAAGACAGCTGTTGTTTTACCAATATAGTTGCCAATACACATATTGAGTAGTACTGAACAATTGCCTTTAGTTGCTGAATTGTGTAGTCCTTGTTATTAATATGACTGTTGCATCACATGTGTTGTTTTATCATAATGTGCACATAGCAGATACATATGGTGAGATACATCTGGGAGGGTATGCACAACCATGAGTTTACTCATGACAGGAATTTGATTGTATACATATAATAGGTCTATATTTGTCTACATGTACATACACATGTATACTCATACATATGTCTGTATACACATCTGTATAGTGCTACATATATATGGCCATGTGTACATCTCTTCATATGTATATATATATATATATATATATATATATATATATATACATGTATGTATATATAGATATACATGTATGTATATATAGATATATGTATATATAGATATACATATATGTATATGTAGATATATGTCTATATAGCTATATATGTATGCACATCCTGTGTGTACAGATATGCCTAGTTATGTTGGTATATATGTAGATATCTATAACTATATGTGCATACATATCTATTCTGATATACCTACTACTGTCAATATATATGTAGATATCCATACGTATATGTGCATATGTATCCCAGGTGTAGCTCTCCACATCCACCAGAGAGGGAGTGAGAGAGGCAGACAGAGGCAAAGTAGTCAGGTGGGGTGGGAGAGTAAAACTTAAGCATGTTTGTGTCACTCACCTACCAGCACAGAGTATCAAACCTCTGACATCTATGTAGTGCTATCATATTTCTATGCAGTTATTGGATGCACCACATAGGTTATATGTTGAGGACCCCTCAAAACGTATATGTGATGATGATTGACATCTGCAACAGGGATATGGTAGCTATATGGTAGGTGTAGTACACGTGCCTGTCCACATGAACAGGTGCCAGTATCAACACAGCCACACTAACACAGGGATGCACACACATTGACACACTTGGCAGGGCCAGAAATACAACTCATCACTAGTGAGATTGCCACAACACATTACTGTGAAGGTATCACATGCACCACAGGGGGTCATACAGAGGTTATATGGGTAAAGGGTATGTGGAGGTGTCTGACATTGGACAGCATGCTTTGGTATGCCATTGGGGGTTGTAGTGAGTGTGAATGTGATCATACACATCATACAACACACAGACACACACAGGGTGCCAGTACTGACATGCATGGGTGCATTGCTTCATGGGTGTGTAGTGGTCGACTGTGCCAGAAGCTATACAAGGCTAGGTAATGGGTATACTTTGGCATCAGCACACGTAACAATGGTCTGTATTATGGCTCAGGGGTGTAATTTCTGGATTTGCCCACACAGGTGGGTATTATATTCATTATCCAGTTACCTGGGTGACTAAAGTGTGTGGCCAATGCTGTGCATTGCTTGCCATATACGTGTTCCTTAGTCCATGACATGGTCAGTGTCTGGGATGTGCACACCTCCCACATGCATGTACAGTGACATGTGGAACTGTACCTGGGGTGTCTGGCCCATGATGTGTACACAGATTGTTCCAGTCTTGGCCTCTTGTGGCAGGGACTGTTAATGAACAGCAAGTTTACCCTGCACCTACATTGATAGCATGATACCGGCATTCCCTAGTGTCAATGGCATCTGTCCATACAGGGCATGTTTTTTAGGCATGGTCTGTCCTTTGTGGGTCACATTTGATGGCACCACAGGTGTTGCAGGTGTCCAGTGGGGAACATGGGGAAGGTACACTGCCAGCATGTATGTGCCTATTGGACAGATGGACAGGGTGCCTTGTCCTCTGTAGCCCACTGCAATCACACCATGGTTACTATCATTGGGCAATATGCAGGATACTACCAACATAGCAGCTGTTGCCTAGACAAGTGTGTGTGTATGAGACATGGGTTGAGAGTGTTCTCTGGGTGATACTAGGGTTGCTAACTTTGTTTACCTGGCTTTGATATCACATGGAGGGGTATGGATTTTCATCCCAGCCTTTCGGCTATTTCACATCTGTTATCCCTGTACGGTGGACATTGTAATATATACTAGGGCCACCATATAAGAAATATGCAAATCCTGCTTCACATTGAGTCCAGCTGTACACTCACAACCACCTCCACACAGGATACGACACACACTCTCACAGACACCTGTTATGTCTGGGATTAGAACTCCTATCTAACTCATTTATTACACTACAGCACTACACAGTTATAGGACACGCCATGGAGATTACTGGAATACTCCTTCCCAAAAGGTGTATCTCACAATGAATGACATCAGCAGGATTGCCAAAGTAGGGCATTTGGCTTGTAGTGAGTGTAACTAGGCTAAAATCCATTACTCCCTACACAGACATAGAAACACACACAAATGATTCACAACTGACATGTGGGGGAATGGAACCCCTACTAGAGTTCTATATCACACTACAGAATTACGCTATTATAGAACGCACCACAGGGATTACTGGAGTACTCCTTCCTCAAAGGTGTACTTTACAATGAATGCCATCAGCAGGATTGGCAAAGTTGGGTATTTGAATTGTAGTGAGTGTGGCTAGGCTAAAATGCATTGCTCCTTACACAAACATAGAAATACACTCAAAACATCCACAACTGCCACGAGTGAGAATAGAACCCCTACCAGAGTTCTTTATCACACTACACCATCAGGCTGTTATAGGATGCATTACAGGGATTACTGGACTACTTCTTCCCCAAAGGTGTATTTCACAGTGAATGACATCGCCAGGATTGCCAATGTACGGCATTTGAAATGTAGTGTGTGTAACTAGCATAAAATGCATTTCTCCATACACACACACACACACACACACACACACACACACACACACACACACACACACACACACACACACACATACACACACACACACACACACAGTTGCCATGTCTGTGATTAGAACTCCTATCTAACTAATTTATCACACTACAGCAGTGTGCAGTTATAGGATGCACCACAGAGATTACTGGGCTGCAACTTTCCAAAAGGTGTATTTCACAGTGTATGACATCAGCAGCCTTGCCAAAGTAGGGCATTTGGATTATAATGAGTGTGACTAGCCTAAAAAGCATTGCTTTCTACACAGAGAGACATATACACACACAGTTGTCATGTCTGAGATTAGAACTCCTACCTAACTAGTTTATCACACTACAGCAGTATGTAGGTATAGGATGCACCATGGAGATTACTAGGCTGCAATTTTCCAGGAGGTGTATTTCTCAGTGTATGACATCAGCAGCCTTGCCAAAGTAGGGCATTTGAATTGTAGTGAGTGTGACATGCCTAAAAAGCATTGCTCTCTACACAGACAGAGACACACACAAACACAGTTGCCATGTCTGGGATTAGAACTCCTACCTATTTTATCACACTACAGCAGTACACAGTTATAGGAAGCATCACGGAGATTACGGGCCTACACCTTTCACAAGGGTGTATTTCAAAGTGGATGACCTCAGCAGGCTTGTCATAGTAGGGCTATGGGGAGGGCATGTGTGTGCATGGGCCATGACCCATTCATCTAGAGGTTGACACACCACATGTGGCACATGCAGGGTTATATTTCACAGGTATGTCTATACAGCCGCTAGATGGCTACCTCCTTGTACAGTCATGTTGCATAGCTAGAACTTGCACCACATAGTCAGTAATGCTGACAGATACCAGTGGCTAAGGTCTACAGTGAGTGACATCTGAACTTCATGTGGTTGTAGCCATTTGAGGGTGTGCTGGGTGGGACAGGCCTCATAATGGATGGCCCCTTGTGACAGTCACTCTCTTCCACACATATATGTACATCTACTTTTGGCTTATTATAGTGTGTTGTCCTTGGATATATGCCTGTATTCCTATCCAGTGTGTGTGCAAAGCACGAGTGGTACATACTGAGGAGTGCCTGCACTAACATTTGCAACTGCCCGATATGTCTGGTCCACTGTTGTTTGCAGACATTGCCTTCATTTCTCTAAGTGTGTGAGCATGCCCAGTATGCCCTTCTGTACTGAATGTGTGGATCGATTCCAAGTAGTTTGTACTGCAGTGCAGACCTTTGTGTTGTTCACTTACAGGTAGCATACTGTTTCTGCAGGATATCCATTGATCATTTGGCAATATGGGGACAAGCTGTGCAGGGGATACTGTGTACTGTAGGTGATTATGTCTGTGCTGCTTCAGCTGCATGGTACTGCTGTTAGCAGATATATTCAGACATGTGTACTGTTATACACAGTGATGTTTTCTGTCCTCATGTACTATCAGGGTGACATTCTTGCTCACAGTTATGACTTGGGGAACAAGGGTAACTGCAGCTGTGTCTGGTATTGTGGGCAGACACCTACGTATTCATGGTAAGTTATGCCATTCTGGAGGGAAAGCTGCAGACACTTGGTTCTGGGTTTGTGTATCTGGTTCAGCACCTTGGTACAGTGCTGGCAGAGGATCCCATACTTGTCCACCCATCAAAATGACAGTATGGACTTATCTTGCTGTGGCAATGTCTCACAGCTGTACAGATTTGCACAGGTTAGCCAAAGGCAGGGGCCATGGGTCAGGACATTTACCCTATTGAGATGTACGAGCAGGTGTGTAGCCACCCATTTATGTATTTGCAGCCAGGGATATTGTGTGCACACAGCTTGGTGTCAGACCCTGCACATTCCATGCTGCCCATGCTCCCACACCCCCTCTGTTATTTTAACCTCTTCCATACATTATGAATACATTCTCTGATATTTTCCCTAAGGGTATCACCCTATCACAGGTGTGTGCTAGTGTTGGTCCACAGTTCATGCAGTGGGACATGGTGGACATGTTACTGTGGTTTGTCCACATGGCCTTGCATATGGCTTATGTGGAGTGTGTTATGTTGTTATTTGGGTTTCCATGACATAACATGCATTGGCAGTACATGTGAGACACAGGCCTTTGGCAGAAGCCTGTGGGGTATTAGGTGCTGCTGCAGGCCAGATGTGGCAGGCTGTTGCATTCTGTCAGTCCTACAGTCCCAGACCACCATACAGTATATTCCCCTGTGGTGACAGGGTAGATGTGATAAGTGTTCATGCCAGTACCTTCTATCAGGTTTGATCAGGTGGTGTGGATGCTGGCATGGTGATACCTACAGCTAGGGACACACCTGCATGGGACACTTGCACTGCATGCTGCAGTCTTCCACTATTGCCATATACAGGTGGGGTCTTACTGTACCCATTCTCCACAGCAGGGATATTACCAGAGAGGTGCCTGTGTGTGGTATTTGTGTGACTGGGTGCATGTGCATGTGTGCTATGGACACTACTTTCATCTGACACACAGATATGCATGTGGCATTCCAGTTATGCTGGCATGTGCAGGTACATCAGCTGATTCCCAATATATCAGTCTTACCTCCTTTGTGATCTGCAGGTGTTCAGGCAGACATCCCCTACTACAGGTCCAGTTACTGTGATGCATACCTATATGTACAAATCCAAGGGTGTCTCCATTTCACAGTGACACAATATATACTGTATGTCTGGGGTTCTTTTCCCTGTGTACTGCTTGTGTATCTAGCCTAACAGCCATTCCATGTCAGTCTTTCAAATGGTGACACATATTACCACCATTCATTTGCAATGGCTTACTGCTAGCATGTGTTATACTGGTGGTGATTGTCTTTGGCACTGCATTTGTAAGGGCTTGTCCCTGTCATCAGCATTAGTGGACAATGGCCACCAGGTCTTACCTCAACATGCATACTTACTGACCACTCTCACACATTATGAAACACACACCATCCTAACACACACAGACCTGCATATTGTGCAAATGCTATGACCTATCCTGCTACCTTGGCCACTTCTGGGCATCTGTGCTCCAATAGTATTATACCTACTTATACATGTTACTACATTTCTACACAGGATTGGGGGAGGGCACACCTGTGTGTCACTACATTTCTACACTGGATTGGGGGAAGGAGCAGACCTGTCTGTTTCCACATGTCTATATAGGAGTCATAGATCATTGGAGCTCTGTGGCTCGTGTTTGCCCTTAGCTAAGCACAGCTAAGGAAGGGTGTGTGTCAGATGTTCCTGAGCACTATGTACATAGCCTAAATGGGTGTGCGCACCAGGTTTAAAAAAACAGGAAATAGCAGCTCTGTTCACATCCGAGCACTGGGTATGTGCAACATGCCTCTGGGCTTAAACAGGAAGCCAATGGGAAGGGAAAACAGCAGTAGGAAGGCAATCAAGGAGAACTAGCATAGCTGGCAGGTGAAATATATCAGAATCAGCCAATTACACATGCAGCAGCCCAGCACACTACTAGAAACTATGCAAACACCTTTCAGACTGTTTTTTGGGGAAACAGCAGTAGGAAGACAATCAAGGACAACTAGCATAGCTGGCAGGTGAAATGTATCAGAATCAGCCAATTACACATGGAACAGCCTAGCACACTACTATAAACTATGCAAACACCTTCCAGTCTGTTTTCTTCCCACAAACTCTACACCACGGTGTACATAGATGGGGAAAGTTTACCTGACAAAACTAACAAAATGTTAGGGTCTGCTGTCACTCATACATCAACATGTGCAAGAGGCTGAGGGTGGTGATGATGTGAATGCTGACAACCAACCCACAGTGAGGAGAAGGAGAAGAGTTTACAAACCCAGGGTACCGTACCAGGGGCTGCATGGGCTGGAGATAGTGGAGTGCTGTAGGGTGGACAGGGACATTCTACAGCAAATTGTTGAGCTGTGCCGGCCACGTCTCATACACAGAACTAACAGAGGGGAACCCATCCCAGTGGATACCAAGGTATGTGTAGGCTTAAGAATACTAGCCACAGGTACCTTCCAAATGCCAGCTGGGGATATCATGGGGATTTCATAGGCATCAGCATCCAGGGTACTCCACCAGTTCCTGGATACCATGTCAGCACATGCCAATGAGCAAATATATTTCCTCAACACCCATGAGGCGGTGTCCAGCAATATGCATTTATTCCACCAAATAGCAGAATACCCTGAGGTAGTGGGTGCTATAGACTGCACACACATACAAATCAAAGCACCACCTGGAGAGCAAGGTAGCATCTACATAAACCTCAACTGCTTCCCCTCCATCAATTGCCAGATTGTGTGCGATGCCCAGGGCATTATTTGAATGTGTGTGCTGGCAGCTCTGGAAGCTATCACAATTCCCACATCTGGCATATGACACAGCTGTACCAGTCATTTACCAGTGGGGACATCCCATATGGCCACCTAGTGGGGGGCACTGATTACACACTAGAGTCATGGGTGATGATACCCATCAGAAATGCACACACACCTGAACAAGAACTCCATAATGAGGCACACTCACAAACCAGAATCATAATAGAGTGTGTGCTTGGGATGCTCAAGTCATGGTTCCACTGCCTGGATATATCTGGTGGAGCCTTGTAGTACACTCCAGATACATGTACACAAATGTTCATAGTATGTGCCATGCTACACAATATGATCCTGCGGAAACAGCTGCAGCAGGAACAGCATGGGGCAAGGCCACACAGCCCCCCACCATTGCCAAGGCCATCACAGGCACCGAGTGAATTGGAGGAGAAGCTACCTGAGCCTGCCCATGTAGGCAGAAGGAGGCATGCCCAGTATGCCCAGGTCTTGTCAAAAAGACAATGCATAGCACATAGACTGACATGGTAGGGACTCAGGGAATGACACAGCTCTCTGGCTCGCACATACAGTAAAAGGGATGCCAAATATGACACTACCTGTGCTATACCATGTATAGGGAGTGTACTATGTGCATCCGACATAGTCAGCTCTCCAGCACCATCCTCAATACTGGAACAGACACAAGGTAAATCAGTCTTCCTATCAATTGCTGAATGGAGTAGTATGTTCTCATAGTTGTATCTATGGTATGGATGTGAGCATGCAAGGGAATCGTGTGGCAGCAGATAATGGACACCTATATGGGCAGCATGAAATCCATAACAAATACTGCTGTCAATATACTAGGCAGTACTAGACAAGATGACAAATCCCACTGCAGTACATGTCATGGCCCAAATACATGTCTATAGGACACACACGTGCTTGTCAGTGTGGCTCACATAACTACCACCATCCACAGCCAGCAGGACAGGTGTAGATGATCATAAAGAAAGTCTGGGCTAAGGCCTCCAATTGATGGCAATGGTTAACAGCCCCCATCCAGACCTACACATAAACTGAAATGTAGGTCAATAAAACCTAAGATTTGTACACTACAGATATGCCTCCAGTCTGCATGATAGGTCAGAATACAAAATGAAATTGAAGCTAACAGAGTACCTGAAATACCAGTACAGTCATAAGAAATGTTTAAAGTTGTCAGGTGTGCCCCCCCCCGCACATTCCCATGTAGAAATGCAGTAACATGTAAGTGTGAGGTGTAATAACAGTGGAGCATAGATTACCCAAGCTGGCCCAATCTACAGGATATATTGTTGCATGTGTACAATATGCAAGGGTCCATGTGTTAGGTTGTCATGTGTTCAATATTGTGTGGAAGTGGTTAGTTTGTAGGCATGGAGGACTATGTGTTGGTGGGCATAAGGGCAGTAGTGTGGATAAAATGGCCATGTTGTGACAACTGCAGTGCCAGCCACAATGCTTCTTAGCAATACCCATGCCAGCAGTCATCCATACTCACTGTCCAGATGTCAATATCTGTCACCGTCTTAAAGATGGACGTGCCATGAATGTGGGTCCATACATACACACAGTACGCAGGTAGAAGTACTTTAGATAGAGTGCATAAAATGTAACTGTCAACTGCACACAACTTTGGAATTGTACATACAGGTCAGCAGCACATAAGTTGTCAGTGTGGTATGGAATACTGGTGTAGTCTGTGCAATCACTGGCAGACCACAAAAGGCACAATTATGAAGTAATGAGAGACTGCCTATGTCATATTGACAAATCCAAGTAGCATGACCCCCATGCCCTACTGCATGAACTGGGGGCCAATCCATGAAAACTGCTGGGATGAAGGGCCAATTATATAGATACTTCCCAGATATCATTTGCATAATCTTAGGACAAGGATAGAATAACAGATTTGGGGTGTGTAGATGCATGAACGTCATGGAGTGTGTGAAGTCTGAAACTCTAATGTGTGCGCATACTACCCCTGCTTGCAAACCCAGTAATGGGTGGCTACAAATCTGCTCATAAACCACAATGTGAAGGGGAACTGACCAGGTATATAAACCCTGCCTCTGGGTAACCTGGGTGAATCTGTACAGCTGAGAGGTATGGCCACAGCAGGATATGACCATTCTGTTAAGTTGATGTATGTACAACAAGGGGATCCTCAGCCACCATACTACCAAGATGTTGGACCATTTACACAGACCCATCAGCAAGTGTCTGTAGCTACCCCTCCACAATGGGAGGAGTGTGCAAGTATGTGTAGGCTGTGGACCACAATACTGGACTCACTTCATTCATCTTGTATTTCCCAGTAAATAACTGTGAGCAAATAATTATATCTGTCAGTAGTCGATGACATATTACATCACAGTGTAAAACAGTACATATGTCTGAATATCTCTGCTAATACCAACCATGTAACACAAGCAGCACAGACAGCAATAGTTACAGTATCTCCCTGTCGCCCACTTTGACTCCATATTGTCACCTAGACTGGAGTACAACCCTACCTGGAATGGATTAACACACTCAATACAGAAGGTTATACTGGGCATGCTCCTACACTTAGAGAAATGAAGCCCATGTCTGACAACACAGTGGACTATACATATCTGTCATTTGCATATGTCTGTGCACACATGCCAAATTGTACACTATTTATGCTTTACACACACATTGGATAGGAATACCCATGCATATCCAGGGCCAACACACTATAATATGTCAAACATACACACACAGAGATGTGGGGAAGAGAGAGACAGACAGTGACAGATAAAAGCCCATTATAAGGCCTGTCACACCCACTACAAATCCAACTGGCCGATATCACATGATGTGCAGATGTCAATCACGGTAGACATTCCTTTTGGTCGCCCTCAGCCCTATAGTGTCTGTGGTGCTTGTGATAACTGTGTAACACAATAGTAAAAAACAGTATTCATGTAACATTTGTATACTCAGTCCTGTCAAATGTAAAGTTGTGTGTGACTGAGTGTGTGTGTGTGTGTGTTTCTAGAAGAATGATTGATGGTTCATTCACACACACTGCACTTCCCATTGGCCATGTTACCATTACTACTGATGTCAGTCACCTTGAAATTACCATTTGGCCAAATCTCACTCCTAGAAGCTCTGTGGCACTTGTAATAACTGTGCACTACCATTGTGTAGCAAACTAATTAGACAGGCATTCTAATCCTAGTTCTGGCAACTGTGAAAATGTTTGTGTGTGAGTCTTTGTTAACACCTGCGTTTGTGGTCATTCACACTTACTACCCTTCTCTCACCTCTCCTTTTGCACTGCGGCTGATGTCACTCACTTTCAAAGATATCTTTGGACAACTCTCCAACATATAACTGCCGTGGTTCTTGCGATAGCTGAGTAACACTATAGTACCACTACATAGCTAGATAGGGGTTTGAAGCTCAGTGCTGGTAAGTGTGTGTCATCAGTATCCTGGGTGGGCGTAGGAGAGATTATGTAAATAACAGGATCCATTACAGTATGGGTTTTGCTACATTGTCATATTGAGGACCCATATGTCCCAATGTTGCATTACAGGTTATCAGTTGTCAAACACCGTAGAGGTTGTTTTACACAATACACAGCCATACATTTATATATAGGCAACCATTATAATAGCCAGAGACCTCTCTCTACCCACAGATCATACACAAACACACTTGGCTCTTTCTCTCTTCCTGTCTTTCTTTCCCTCTGTCTCTCTCTTACCCCCTCTCTGGTAGATGTGAAAAAATGCATCTGTTTTGCATAGGCAGCAGCTTGATTTCGGTAGGCAATTCTCATGATCATCTGATGGCCTGTGCACGAATTGGAGTCCTCCACTTGCTAATTGCATGTGGAACACCTGTAGTACCATTCCTATAGCCAATTGCATTGAAGCACACCCCTGTAAGTAAGCAGTGCAAGTGGGTGTTGGCCCTTCTCCCTCACTGTGAGCAGGACTTCATATGGGTGTGTGACAAACAGCATCACAGAAGGTAGCTGGAAATACCTAACAAACACTGTGGATACTGGCCAAAAAACTGGAGGGGGATGTTTCAGACATGGGGACAGAATGTAAGTATTGCTGTTCTACATTTGAAGTAATATTGGTTTAACAGGGTTCGTGTGAATATGGCTTGTCTGCATGATTTAAAGTCAGGCATGACAGTGTTATGTGGTTGAGAAAACTCTCATCCATAGGGCTATCTGCAGACTGGCCAGAGTTTGAAGCCTGAGATTCGATGTGTTGCTCACACATTTTCTGTATTCATAAATGCAGTAGCATACTCTGATTATTGTACTCAGGAAATGGTAACATCCATG
>NC_056727.1:237683650-237733650 GCF_019279795.1 Protopterus annectens
GGACCTCTATACTGATAAATGTGTGTGTGTGCATTATTGAGTATAACAGTGTCTGTGTGTTTGTAAACTTGTAGTTCAAAATCCTCTGAGGGCCTTCTTACCCACTACACCCCCCCATTGCTATACTTAGAAACAGCTGCTGCTGGAATTCACATTAAATGTACCTTGTTACACTCTTCACCCTATGGGCTACCTGGAGCTTGCAGTACCAGTATAACACTGTTTTACAAATGGGTAGATAGGCATGGGTTACCCTCTGAGTCCTGGCAAATGTGTGTGTGTGTGTGTGTGTGTGTGTGTGTGTGTGTGTGTGTGTGTGTGTGTGTGTGTGTGTGTGAGTGTGTGTGTGTGTGTGTGTGTGTGTGTGTGTGTGTGTGTGTGTGTGTGTGTGTGTGTGTGTGTGTGTGTGTGTGTGCGCGCGCGCAATTGTATCTGACTGTGCATATTTGTATGAGACAGCATTCTGAGGCCACATTCTTTAAATGCAATAAACCTTGCCATACATTGTAAGGGATGGTGATGTTGCTGACATTAGGAAATCCATGACAAACACTCACCTTACTATTCCTGTGGCATGTGCAATAAATGCATATCCCTGTAGTAGCACTGACTAGATAGACAAGGGCTTGCATTGTAGTCCTGGTCAATGTGTGATTGTGGGTATATCAGAGCATTATCATGGGTTTCAGTGAGTACAATATCCAATGCTGGGTGTGGGTACTGGGTATGTTGTCTTTACACCATGGTACACCCAGTACATGTCCCAAGGTCCACTGGATGAGGACCACTGTCACCATCAACCATACAGGTAACAAATTACATTATCCAGCCCAACGATGTATATGTGCTGTGTGCCAAAATTCCCTAACAGTATGGACTCACTGGCAACGTAGTTAGCACTGCTAAACCCAGGTCTGTCAAATGTGTCTATGACTATATGTGTTTGTCAGTGTGTATATTACAGTATGTCATAGTATGTTTTGTTCATTAACACCCAGTACATTCCCCATTACCATACTGTACAAAGCCTGGCAATGTTCTTCACTTAACAGGAAACTCGGGACACACCTCATCCTAAAAGCTCTGTGATGTGTGCAATTAAGGCCAAACACATTACTAGCAATAAGTACCTAGGTAGGGGTTCTAATCTCAGTGTTGCAAAAGTGTGCATATATGTGAAGGGATCTACTTCAGTTTGCAGAAATTATATGTGCCAGGATATCATTTGTCTGAGAATGACCTGGCAAAAGGTAACATTTCAGAGGAATCATCTTGTGGAAATTCATTCCATCAAAACCAGTAGTGGATGTGTAAATGCCCTCTTCCCCACTGTACAGCTGTACAGCGATACTAGAGTTGGTATATATATATATATATATATATATATATATATATATATATATATATATATATATATATATATATATAGTTGGGTGTGGTTGTTGTGGGCACAGCCACCTTCAATGGGATTATTGTTGTGCGTATCCCCCCGCTTAGTCTGCTGTTATACTGTACAGTTTATGTTAACTGGTTAAGTATTTCTTAGTCACACTATGTGTGGTTCTATGCCATCCCACATGCTCCAAAGTGGGGGGATGTGCCACCCACACCAGCACACCTATATTTACCAACTCCAGGACTGCACTACATTGGGAAGAGGTATATACCCTGCCAGTACCATCGTCAATAACATTGAACTGGCAGACTGATTATTTAATGATGTGATATTTTGGCTATTTGGTCTTGGTGGAATTACATATGCCAGAATGAGTTCACTACAAAATTAAGTACATCCATGTGTACAGTAGTCTCTGCGTATTGCATCACCACCAAAGCCTCTGTGTGTGTGTGTTATTCACAAACATTTGGTGTGTACCATCCAGTACACTGATATGTATTATATCTATCTATCTATCTATCTATCTATCTATCTATCTATCTATCTATCTATATATATATGATAATGATATGTTTGAAAAAACATCAGACATATCTGCAGCTCAGATGGCTTAGTGGTAAATTGCTATGGTGTGCTGAGTCCTGGGTTCGAGACTGACAAGGGCCGATTATTTTTTTGCTGGGCAGAACAAGGGATGTTGGGTACAGAGTGATTAAGGCACTTTTAAGCAGTTGTAAGCTGTTTTTCATGGCTTTGCATGATGGTAAGCAATGCTAACTTCCGGATAAATATGCTTATAGACAGTTAGCCAGTAAATTGCTTATTCTGTGTAGGCATTGCTTACCACCATGCAAACAGGCTTAATCCCACTTACTACAGCTTAAAAGTTCTTACTCTTGCTTACCCCCATGCTTTAAAAGAAAAGAAAAAGGGGTGATAGGAAAGTGGTCAAAAAGTGGGCACAAAGAGGGAAAGACAATGGGGAAAGTAGCTTGGGATGTCCAGGATGGGTCTAGGGAAGGTCCATAGCTGTCCATTTCTTCTACAGTAACAGCAGTGCATATATACTGAATTTGGAGGTATATTTGGACACTCAAACCCCTGGGAGAGGGGTGAAGACAACAATAATGTATTGTGAAGCCAATTAGACCAGATTACATGTGTCCAGTGGACATGTGTGCAAAATGGACAGTTATGTATGGGGCGATATTTTTTTGGGGGGGGACAGATTGCCTTTTTTTTTTTAAGGTGAAAGTGGGATGTTGGGGAAGGATAGTAAGTATATTTGGAGAAGTAGGTTGAGTCAGAAGACAGACAAGATAGACAAGATAGCATAAAGGGGTGGTATATGACACATGTGGGGAGTAAACTCCTTGGACGGGGAGGGGTGTTTGGAAATCGGAAGCCCATGAGCCCCCAAATGGTAACAGTGGGACTGAGGTCCCCACCCATGGGCAGTCACCACTGCACCTTCACAGCCCCGAAGGTGGCAGTGCTGGGGGCTGAGCAGAAGGGGCAGGCTGACCCCCCACTTGTGCCACCTGGCCCTCAAGCTGGCATAGCAGATCTCCCAATTCTCTGCTGACGTCCCTACGCACCAGACCCCAAACCTGATTTCAGGTGACAGGATTCTGTCCATGCCCACTCCCAGGGGGGACAAGCCCCATCCCCTGAGGCAGTTCCACCCAAAGGTGGTGCAAGACCAGCAGACTAGGAGGTCCCAGGGTGGGTCCCAGATGTGCTGGTGCCTGGTGCCATGGTCAGATGAGGTGGGAGAGGTGGGTCCACTGGGACCAGCCTTTCCAAACATGTTATGCTGTTGCAGTTTTAGAACATATGTGGGTTAGTAATAGTCAACACAATCCAGGATTAGTTATAACAGCATGCATAGATATTCCCATTAACCCAAAACACCAGATTTAGAACAGTTACATAGGAAGCAGAGCACATGCATATATGGAACCACAGTGGCCATTACAACGGCATGCAGGTTACATTGATAGCAACAGGCCACCAATTATAGTATTTCAACATGGAACATTAATAGAAACACATTTAAATATTTATTGAACAATAGGACATATGTCCCAATAGTAGGTTTGGTGTAAACATATCCATTGATTTGTGTGTTTAGATTATTATTGCAGATATGGTGGGGGATGTCAATTAACAACTTATATATCCTTGCAGTACTCACAACTTTAATGATCATTGCTCTACAGGTATTATTACAATACCCTATGGCCTTGGTTTGGGCAGTGGTATGTTTGTACACAGAGTATACTTCAACAGTCTTTTTTTTTCTTTCGGCTGCTCCAGTCGGGGCTCGCCACAGCAGATCAACTGTTTCTATTTCTTCCTGTCCTCTGCATCTTGCTCTGTCACACCAACCACCTGCATGTTCTCTCTCACCACATCCATTAACCTTATCTTAGGCCTTCCTCTTTTCCTGTTACCTGGCAGCTTCATCCTTAGTATCTTTTTCCCAATATACTCTGCATCCCTCCTCAGCATATGTCCAAACCAACATAATCTTGCCTCTCTAGCTTTGTCTCCAAACCTTCCAACCTGGGCTGACCCTCTAATATACTTATTCCTAATCCTGTCCATCCTCATCACACCCAGTGCAAATCCTAACATCTTCAACTCTGCCACGTCAAGCTCTGACTCCTGCCTTTTTGTCAATGCCACTGTCTCCAACCCATATAACATTGCTAGTCTCACTACCCTCTTATAGACCTTCCCTTTCACTCTTACTGGTACTCGTCTGTCACAAATCACTCCTGACACCCTTCTCCACCCAATCCATCCTGCCTGTACTCTGTTATTCACCTCTCTTCCACACTCATCATTACTCTGAACTGTTGATCCCAAGTATTTAAACTCATCCACCTTTGCCACCTATACTCCCTGCATCCTCACCATTCCTCTATCCTCCCTTTCATTCACACACATATATTCTGTCTTAGTCCTGCTGACCTTCATTCCTCTTCTCTCTAGAGCATATCTCCACCTCTCCAGGGTCTCCTCCACCTGTTCCCTACTCTCACTACAGATCACAATGTCATCTGCAAACATCATAGTCCAGGTGGACTCCTGTCTGATCTTGTCTGTCAACCTGTCCATCACCATTACAAATAAGAAAGGGCTCAGAGCTGAACCTTGATGTAATCCCACCTCCACCTTAAATGCATCCATCACTCCCACTGCAGACCTCACCACTGTCACACTACCCTCATACATATCCTGTACCACTCTTACATACTTCTCTGATACTCCTGACTTCCTCATACAATACCACAACTCCTCTCTAGGCACCCTGTCATATGCTTTCTCTAAATCCACAAAGACACAATGCAACTCCTTCTGACATTCTCTGTACTTCTCCAGCAACACTCTCAAAGCAAACATCGCATCTGTAGTGATCTTTCCTGGCATGAAACCATACTGCTGATCACTAATAATCACCTCCCTTCTTAACCTCGCTTCCACTACTCTTTCCCATAACCTCATGCTGTGCCTCAACAGTCTTATAGCTAAATTCTACTTGTCTTACCTGGTAGACCTGTGGAGGGAATGTTTGTTAACACTACATGACTGTTTCTGCACATATTCCCAGATTCCTAGTTGTAATTATGCACATACCTCTCCATCTCTCAATGCACAACATCTGGACAAAGCTTGACAACATGGGGGTACAAATAGGGACATATTTTGAATATTGCTCTACTAAACTTTTATACAGTTTCTAGAGTAACAGGATTTGTTTTAATATACATTCTCTGAAGGATTTGAAGTCAGACACTCAAATGTATGTCATTATTTGGTGACTACAATCCTGAGATCACCCCACTGATTCCATAGGAAAAAAGAGTAACATGCCATATCAGCCAAATATCTGGACATTCTGGGAAAATATGTACAGTTGAGAGGTATGATTTATGCATACAGATTACTACCATTCCCAGGATTCAAACCATGGCTGTGTGTGCTAAAAATACAACAATTTATGTTTCATCAGAGTGAGCTATTTAGACACTGCTGTCTGTGTTTTCAGTATTTTCTTTGTAAGTCTCTCTTGGTTGTACAGTCTGACATTGTAATTACAACAATCTTATACAGACATTTCTAGACATATTTTTATGTAACACTGTGTGAGAAATGTGGTTGACACAACAATACTATTCTGACATCAGATGTTGGTGAATGCTTCATGTCAGGCCATACAATACCAGAGTAAACATCACCAGTCCAGGATTTAAAACTTTATTGCCAGGCAGTTACAGTTTTCATATCTGAAAGAACTGTGGGGGGAATGTTTGTTAATACTACCTGACAGTTTATACACATATTCCCAGATTCCTAATTAATATTATGCACATACCTCTCAATCTCTTAATGCACACAGTCTAGCAAAGCTTGACAATACGGGGGTACAAATAGGGACATATTTTGAATATTGTTCACATAAACTTGGAGAGTTGCTAGAGTGACAGGATTTGTTTTAATATACATTCTCTGAAGGATTTGACGTCTGAAAATCAAATGTATGTTGCTATTTAGTGACTACAATTCTGGGATGATCCCAGTGGTTTGCCAGGGAGACAGAGAAACAACCTAATATATGAGCCAATTATCTAGACATTGTGCAAAAATCTGTACAGTTGAGAGGTATGATTATACATACAGCTTACTACTACCACTCCCAGGACTCAAATCATGGCTGTGTGTGCTATAAATACAACAATTTCAGTTTCATCAGAGTGAGCTATTTAGAAACTGCTGTCTGTCCCTTCAGTGTTTTATGTCTAAGTCTCTCTTGTTTGTACAATCATACCTTGTACTTACAACAGTCTTATACAGACATTCCTAGACATATTTTTTATGTAGCACAGTGTGGGTAACAGTGGTTAACACAACATTACTATTCAGAGATTGCAACACTAAATGCCATACAATACCAAAGTAAAAAAAAACAGTCCAGGATTTAGAACTTTATTGCCAGGCAGTTACGGTTTTATTGAAATGTAACCTATATGGGACTATTACTGTCATACTGTCTGGTTTATCCAGTACAACCCATACACAGTTTTTATACTGCCAGGTGACTTTCTAATATTTTATATTTACTGGGTATGACTACTACAAGCAGGACTGTTACTCACCAGCCTCACAATGCTTCTTTTGCAACCTGCTAGCATGGGCTTCTTGATTCACAGCCTGCTCAGCTGCAGCTGTAAAGGAAATAGAGTAATATTTAGGCATACATATCCATCACATACACAGGCTGGACTTTAGTAAACAGTTCTTGATATGAATACTTACATGGTGCTGGGACATCACTCCTCTGCTTTGCTTCTTGGACCTGCTGGTCCAAGATCTCCCTTTTTCTCTGCTTCAAGTCAGCATAGTGGTGCTGGACCCACTCACCAGTCCAAGGGATACCAGTGGCACTGGTGAGATAGCAGGCAAAATGGTCCCAGGCCTTTGCTTTATATTGGGAGCCCTGGTACTGACCCAGCAGCAGTCTCTCATCATTGTTCTTTACCAGGAGTCCTACCATGACCTTGGACGTCTGTATACCCCAGCGCTATGTCTGAAAGTGCATGCCTTCACCAACTCCTGCCATACTGCCTACAGTGGGAAGCTGCAACTAGTTATGAGCTATATTCCAACCTGTGGGGTTTAAATAAGGCCAATTTCCCATCATTTGCCATGATTGGATAGTTTTGAATATGCTGAGCCTAAGCTAAGCTATGGGCAAACCTGCTTAGCTAAGGTCGGCAGTGCTTCAAGGGGCAGTTTCAGCATTGCTAACCAATGGGCAAATCTACTTAAAGGAGTACCGCACCCACAGACTCGAAAAACATGTTTAAAACATCATGGCATGATGTTTCCTACACTTTAACAGCACTCTGGGATTATTTACAGGATTTTAAATATTTTTATATATAATTCCAGACTCTGACCACCTGGACGCTGGCATATTGACGTGGTTTGGATAAATCAGGTTGCCATCCAGTATCCCAGAAATCATTGTTTGGCTCAAAAATGTTACATCATGCAGGCCTCTGTTTGCCTAAAGTTCCTGTCATTTCATAGATGTTGCATGCATACAAAGTAGAGTAAAATAGACCAGTGTAAGTAACATTCCCTGCTGCTGGATGACTACTTAAAACAGAAACAGTGCAAATGCCACAGAACACACTCAAAGTGTTGATTACTGCTGCCTTTTTTTCTAATTTAGTTTAAATGGCACTAATTTGTGAGACAATGAATTCTAGTCCATTTACCCCCCCCCCATAACACTTCCCTAGCTGTCAAAGTCCTGAGGGTAATTTGGCCTGGTAATTCCATTGTTTGGCAGATTTCAGCAGAGTGCTTGACTCATGTAATTTAATCTTTGCTCTAGCATTTCCTTTGTTAGAAGGGACATTTTTTTGCTGCACTATAGCCATGGCCTTACTTGACTGCAATCACATCCAGTAAGATCTTGCACCAAGGAGCTAAAGAATAAAACATTTATACTATTAACCAGTTTAGATCTTTATTCATTTAAGTGTTAAGGTATCACTTCATGCTTCCACCTTATTAAAAATTGAGATTTACATGTGCAAAGTGTGTTGGTATGCAGTGTTTGCCTTCATATGTTTTTACTCCACTGGTTGGTTTGCAAAAAATGCCTTTTGCAGTGTCTCTGGATTTGTCTTTGTACATACAAACCACATTGCTATATTTTCCCCTTCCTTTTTCTTGTGTCCAGAAGTCACTTATAACAAAGTAAGTTTTTTATTGATTTTTTCTTTTTTAAATAAAGGGCATCGAGGTTAACTTACCTTGAATCAGATAATGGATGCCACTGCAAAGAATCACTGTTGAAATATTTGTGCATGGACAAAATCCCTTACTAAATCTATTTGCCAGCCTCCAGTTCAATTGGTGCTATGGCTTTAATATACTGGTGTGTTTGCTCATGCCTTCCAAATATCTCCACCATTACATACCAGTTTTGCAGTGTAGTAACCACCCGACATGCCCATACCCCTTTAGTCATCAATATGCAGCTACTCCTGTTCATGTGAGTATGTGAATTCATTTTCAGACTTAAGGTGTGGAAGCTGCACTGAATAATTCTAGGTGCTTGTTCAGGTTTCACATGGTGCTTGCTTAGAGCTACTGTCATATTAAGCCACTATGAATATGTTGCACTGCCACCTCTGATACCAGGGTAATGTTTTAATCTTTCTATTCCCGCACTGCACACTAGCAGTATCTGGTGCAAATACAACAGAGATGTATGCGAGCGATACACCACCTAAGCATCATTTGCCGTGCAGAATGTACAAGTATGCATACCAAATTTCTGTGTTTCCAAACATCGGTGTTACTACACTACTACTGAATAAAATGAACAGCACTCAGGCTGGGGGAAGGACAAGGGAGCCATGACATCACAGAATGGGTGGGTCTTATTATTTTAGTTAGAATTAGATGTCGGCTGTGGTAATGTCACTTTGGGGGAGGGAACTGATTAAAAAAAAAAAAACCTGCACTGCCTGGCCTCGATGATGTCAGTAATTGGGCGACTCCAGCAAGCTTTATTCAAACGTGAGAGAATCATTTTGTAAGTGAAACCATCACAGTATGAGAAGGTAGGCTTCTGTTGCAGAAGTAAGGGGAATTATAAAAATTGTAAATGCTTTATTGTTGTTGCTTTACAGAGGACAATGTAAATAGGGAGGAAAGGGGCCGTGAAGTTGAGGAATACATTAGAGAAACCTGTTGCACTCCTTTAACTGGTCTACTCATTGCTTAACAGTCAGATTTACACAATGCTTACACCTGGTAAGCAGAGCTGTGCAATGCTTAGCATTGCTTATTTTTTTTTTTTATAGACTATCTGCTGCATGGGATTAATTTATCATTCATTACATATTATAAATTTATTTACTGTCTCCGACATCCCCCAATGTGCTTACATTACATTTATTCATGTGTGACTATACTGTATGGGGCACTTGTGTTTATATGGGGGTTTCACAACTTTATTACACTGACACCTCACATCTGGACCTACTTTGGTTAACAAATATATGTTATTTCATAGCTAATTTTAAAAAATGTTTATGTACTGCTTATACATGTTAAATACAAATTGGTTACACTGGGGATTGAACCGGGAATGGCTGTTTATAAAGCATATGATCTAACCATTACACTGTTGCAGTATTGTTTAAGTTGGATGCCTCTTGCTATTTAACATCTAGTACTGTTTAAGCTGGACTAAGCATAGCTGAGCAATGGGCACACCCGCGCAGCTATGCTTAAACTTTATCGCATTTATAAAAAAATGTATTTGCTGTGTTTTTTTATTTGTACCCTTCTGAATATCCCTGCTAATGTTAAACCTGTTATTCTATCAACTTTCTGCTTTGTGGAGCCACTATCCCTTATGGCTTTGTCCAGATTTCTTACCCTGATGAGATGCGGGTGTTACGAGCGTTCTCACTAGTTTGCATACCTCTCACGTTTATAGGTTTTCACAGACTGTCCAGATTTTTGACTCATATTTTTGGTGTGTTTCTCCTAATATCTGTTGCTTTCTGGTAAATAACTGAGGATTGAAGTCATTAAGTAAATGACAAACACTTGAGTTTAAGACTCCACGTCCTTTAGAAAATGCATGCTAATGCAAAACCTATTATTCTATCAACTTTCTAAGTTTGTAACAGCAAATATTTAAAATCTGTCCCTATTTGTCCCCCCATCATTTTAGGCTTTGTCTAGATTTTTTTGCTCTAAGAAGTTGAGAGGTGCTCATTTGTAATTGCTGAATGGCAATTCTGGAGTGCAGGGGGCATATGTATTGTGAGAGCTCTGCACTCATATACAGAACCATGTCTGTTTTACAGCACAGCAGCATGCCTTCATAAATATGCATGGATCACTGCCATGCTGCACAGGAATGGCCCCTGCCATGCAGGAATAACTTATTCCTGCACAGCTGCTTGCTGAATCCTAGAAACTGTTATAAAGGCACTTTTTGCTTTATTTTAAAGCTGCAAAGCCAATCAGTCTAATATTTTAGTTTGTGGAAAGCTGAATAAACATATATGTTATTTATGTTCTGCCTCTACTTTTTCTTTCAGAAATTTCACCATGGATGCAATAAGGAAGGTGATAAAGGAAAGACAAAAAATATATAGAGTGACATGAGACTGGTGATTTTTCTGCAGACTATTATTAAATAAGATTCCTGTAAAGGCACAGTTGAAACATAAAATGCAAGGAAAAAATTTATGTAATATGTATAAAGTGACAGAAACAACATGACATCTGTTTTTGAAATGTAGAAAAGTTGAATGTTTTTTGGCTTTTATTAAAAAAAGACCTTAAACATGAATGGTTTAATCACAATACACTTATGAGTATGATTTTATATGAGTAATATTAAACAGAATAAGAATAATGCCCACATTTTGGATTTAATCATTTCTACAATATTTTATTATGGAAATACAGATATGAAAAGTTACTGTTTAACAAGATATAGGAAATGAGGATGTCCTATGTAACAGTGGCGGGTGGTGACTTCAAATCAAAGGGGAACTGCAGGAGACAGTTGAATGGGTGGGGCCAACAGGAAGGGATGTGACCAACTAGAAAGGGGTGGTGCTAGGCTCAAAAACAGAAAAACTGGGACTTTAATTAAATATGCTGCCCTGGGTGCCAAACCATCATTATGAGAGTCCAATCAAGACAAAATAAAATGTAGAAGAAAAAAAATATTTCAATACATTGGCTACATTACTGCTTACTTAATATCTTTGGACACAAAATGGTTGTGAGGCATGAAAAAATAAATTACTTTTTAAATACAGTACTGGAATGCCAGTCAAAATCAAGTATAAAAAACAAGCAGTATTCAACTCAAACCACTTCTCCTTGCACTGCAGTTTTAATTATAATTTATATTCAGCTTTAAAAGTACCAAGTAACATTCTGAAAGTAGCAATCTCTGTGATTCCCCCACTTGTAAAAATGTTTCTTAACCAAAAAAAAAACATGCTGCCTGACAACTACCTACTTGTTTCATGGGGAAAACATGATCAAATTAAAAAAATGAACAGCAAACAAACAAGCTCAAGATAAGTTGCTTAAAGGATTAATGTACAGGTTATGGACCACACATGATAAATTGGCATCCTGTTTAGTTTATGGGAAAAGCCTGCAAAGATGACTCAAGTCTCCAAAAAATGTAATGAACATCTAAAAATACTGTAATCCTGTCCTTTATTACAAATACTGTCATATGCATTTCAATACCTAAGGCTTATATGTTATCTAGTTATGTAAATATTCTCTGCATGGCAACTACAAAAAGGCTTTCAATGTTGGTAATTCTTTAACAGTATGCTTAAAGCTTACTTACATTTTACAATCTCAGAAAGCTTACCTTGTGGTCATTAAAGCATTGCTACTTAAACACAGATCAAGAGGCACTGCAACAACATGCATTTTCTGAATAATAAGCATAAATCAACAGTATAAAAATATGAAAGAAAACCAGAACATTCTGCAAAGTCAAGGACAGATGAAAAGCCACTGTAGTACTTGTGTCTACCTTGGATGGGAGGATACACTGCGCAATTACCTGCATAACTGTTCCTTGCCTTGCTTGGACACATCCCGAGTCACTACATGGGGGAGTGGGGTGCAACAAGTATGTCACAATTTGAAATGGCTGTGGCTGACAGTGATGGCCCTGACACATTTGTCATACCTCTCAACCTCAGAGCAATACATTTGGACAAAGCCATAAATAGAAGTGGGACAAAGGTCCAAAAATAAGGACAATTTTTAAATATTGCTCTTATAAACTTAGAAATATAACAGAATAGTAGGTCTTGCATTAGTATGAATTTTCTGAAGGATATGAAATCTGAAACTCAGATGTCTGTTATTTTTTAACATCAGTCTTTAATGATTTATCACTAATTTGCCAGAAAACTACAATTTTATGAAAAACAAAAATGTGATGCACAGATATAAAATAGCCACACAATACAGCTGGGGACCTGTCAAAGAAGGGACACTTTTTAAATATTAGTACTGTTAAGTTGAGCAGCTAAGAAAAATAAGAGAATCTACATGCATTTCTGAAATAAAAGTACCCCCGGATTCACGAATCCTCTGTGTAAGACTAAATAAGTCTTACTCGGAGGCTGCAGTTGAACGGTATGACATCAGTGTGCCATGAATATTCATGAGGGCACGCTGACTCAACTGCAAGTCTAACACAGACCATGCAGGAAAGCAAGGGGCGTGTCCGACTGCCGAGCAGTCTAAAGGTGCACGCCCCTGCAAGTGTCCGAAATGCCAAATGTCAACACACAAGACCGAGTCCGCTCAAATGTCCATGTACCCAACACCACACTCCCTGACATTGTAAACCCCCAGCACAGTTATAAAAAGTAAAACATTTAAATTTTTTTTTTCTAATTCCCGATATAGCTTCCCGGATTTGCGCGTGTGTGCGCGGGTGTACCCATTGCTTAGCTGCAGTTAGTAATCCCGACATGGAAGAGCATAAGAAGGAATGTTTATGCAAATTATGCCAAATAGCAATAGCGTAATGGTAGACCATTAGCACAAAGAGGAGTCATTCACGGTTCGAGTCCCACCACTCCCCTTCCTATTTATGTTCTAAATTAGTATATGAAATAATTCCTGACATATATGATTAAAATTTTACTAAAAAGCATTGAAATGGCCTATGTATCAGTGAACAAAATATATATTTATAAAGGATCCTGACATATAATTGCCCACAGTTAAGCAGCACTTTACCCAGCGCAATATAGTTGACCGCAGTTAAGCAGCGCTGTACCTATAGGTGCCCATAGTTAAGCAGCACTTTACCCAGCCCAATGTAGTTGCCCATAGCTAAATAGCACTGTACCCAGTGCAATAAATTTGCGCGAAGATGCGCATCGCACCAACCAGTACACCGTAGGGCAAAGTGGAGCAACGTAGAGCAAAGTTGCTTAAACACAGCCACACCCCCTAGCCTGTCTGGACAGTAGTAAAATAAAATGTAATAACAAGGTTCGAGCCCAGGACTCTGTGCACCATAATCAAAGTACTGAACCACTAAGCCATGACAGATTAGGATAAACAGCCACTGTTAACATACATATACTTATAAATGGTAGACTAACCATTAGTAAGCAGGTCTGCAGTCAGCCGAGAATTTTCAAAAACGGCCAATCACAAAGAAGTGTGGGAAATGTGGCATATTTAAGCCCCATAGGCGGGAATACTCACCATAACTGATTGTAGCTCCCATCTGCAGTTAGAATGGCTGGTGCTGGAGAGGGTACATGCTTCCGAGCGCAATGTTGGGGCATCAAGGAGTTGAAATACATGGTTTGGCTCCTTGTCCACCGTCATGAGTAAAGACTCCTGCAGGGCCAGTTCCAAGGGATGGAGTACAAGGCAGAGGCTTGGAACCGGTTAGCTCATGATCTCACCAGTGTCACAGGCATTCCTTGGACTGGTGAGCAGGTCCGTCTCTACCATGCAGACCTGAAGAAATGGAAGCAGGACCTACTGAACCAATGGATACAGGAGGCCCGTGGGATGCAAGATGCCCCACAACTGAGTAGGTAGCCATGGAATGCAGTATGTAAGAAATGATAATTCATTCTGTATAATGGATAGGTATGTCTCAATTTCCATTCATTTACTTCACAGATGCAGGTGTCCGTGCTGCAAATCAGCAAGCCTATGCAGATAGGCTGCTAAGGCTACACCACCAGGCAGGTTAGTGATTATTCTGCATGTATTGTTATATAAAATAGGTGCGAGAGCCTGAAAGAAAGTGTTGTAGCTAATAATACAGCCATAAAATGCCCTGAATAAGTCCTCTGCATGTACTGTTATATAAAATAAGTCAGAGAGCCAGAAAAAGAGTGTAGTAACCCATTAAGAAAGGTAAAATATGTCCAGAATAATATCTCTGCAGGTACTGTCATATAAAATAAGTGAGTGAGCCTGAAAAAGAGTGTTCTAACCTATTAATAAAGGTAGAATATGTCTTGAATATGTCTTCCATATGCACTGTAATATCAAATGAAGGAGAGAGCCTGTGGAAAAGTGTGTAATGTAATTAATAAAGGTATAAAACCTGGAGTGTGTCTGTGTCACTTACTTTGAAATGTTGTTGTACCCTTGCATTATACAAATAGTACTGTTTTAATAAGTGCTGGCAACCCACAGTTGGGCAGTCCCATCTAAAGTGGTTGATGGAAGTGCTAGTAGCTGTGAAGCATATATACAGTCCTCAACAGTCAGTTACTGGCTGGCATGCATAAGTAAATCTGGCACATGAGTAGCTCATTAATTTGTTCCCCCAGAAATGTGAGTGTGCTACACGAAATTCAGGGTTCTATACAAAATGAACTGAAAATGTCATGTGAACACATCCAGATATATAGATAAAGAAATATAAATAAAATCAATAAATATGTAGCAGTAACATCTGCATCTTGGACAGCTAGTATTTCAGATATAGGTCAAGTATATAATGAACTAGCCAAACCCATTACACAACCTAATGCATGTTGGCAAGTGTAATAATACATGTAGGGGATATACACCTGCAGTCATCAGGAATGTAGTGTAGACTAAAAGTACTTATAAGATGTTAACTGAGATTTCTTTCTACACCCTTCTGTATGTGCATAAACCATGCAAATCCACACCTCAATGGGTATGTGTAATCTCAAAACATTTGTTGGGATATATGTCCTATTGTTCTATAAATATCTGCATTCACTTTGATGCATGTGCCCTGTTCAAACACCACAATCATGGTGGCCTGTTGCTACCAATCATCCCTGCATGCTTTTGGAATGTCCACTGTCGTTCAATATATGCATGTGTTATGCTTGCTGTTCAACTGTTGGAACCTTGGTGTGTTGGGTTAATGGGAATATTACTGCATGCTGTTACAACTAATTTGGAATGCTGTTGTTTATGTTGTAATTAAACACACCTAATCACAGAACGTATGGGAAGGCCGGTCCCAGCGGACCCACCTGTCCCTCCTCAGCTGGCGAGTGCACCTGGCACCAGCAGGTCTGGTGCCCAGCCCGGGCTCCCCTCCCTCCGTTGGTCCTGTGCCACCTTCGGGTGGAAGTGCTGCAGGGGATGGGGCTCATCTCCCCCATGCAAGCGTGGGCGGAGAATGGCCACCTGTCACCCTTCAAAGGGTCCAGATTGTGGTGCGTAGGGAGATCCAGCGTTCAGTCACTGATCCCCTACGCCAGCTCGAGGCAAGGGTGGCGCATCTCATTGGTGAGTCTGCCCGTCCTATGCAGCCCCCAGCACAGCCACCCTCAGGGCTGTGAAGGTGTAGTGGTGACTGCCCATGGGTGGGGATCTCAGTTCCACTGTTACCATCTGTGTGCTCATGGGCTTGCGATTTCCAAACATCCGTCCCCGTCAATTGTTTTCATCCACCCCATGTGTTATACACCACCCCTGTATGCGTCTTGGTTGCCTTGTCTGTTTACCTCCCCAACCTACCTCCCCAAATATACCTATTTCCTCTATCTCACTTCCCACTCTCACCTGAAAAAAAAAAGGGCAATCTGTACCCGCAAAAAAATTACGCCCCATACATAGCTGCCCATTTCGTACACATGCCCGCTGGACATGTAAACTGATAATTATAATTGGCAGTACAACATACTTTGTTGTTCTTGCCCCTCTCCCAGGGGTGGAAGGTTTCAAATTTCACTCCAAATTTATTGCATATGCACAGCTGTTGCTGGTAAAGAAATGGGCAGCTATGGACCTTCCCTACACCCGTCCTGCACATCCCGAGCTTGTTTTCCTACTGTCTTTCCCTCTTTGTGCCCCCTTTTTCACCACTTTCCTATTTCCCCATTTTTTCTTTCAAAGAAATTAGTGCAGGGGTTAGCGGGAGTAAGCACTTTTAAGCAGTAGTTAGCAGGTTTGAGCAAGTGTGTGCATGTGTGCGCTTAGCTAAGCATTGCTAAGCGTCACGCAAACCCGCTTACAACTGCTTAAAAGTGCCTTAGTCACTCTATGTTAGGGCCCTTGTTCTGCTCAGCAGCAAAATAAAGCACCTCTGTCAGTCTCAAACTACAAACCTTGAATGCACTAGACTGCATGATGCACCACTAAGCCACAGCAGATATACAATAACTTGATGCTGAAATAAATATATCATGCATTACAATGAGGGAATGTAAAGGGAAAATAGGAATGCCATAACACAAATCTTGTTCTGTGGGTCTTTACCAGCAGTTGTTGTGGAATTGCATGACATGACTGTGAAAAGAGAGCCAGCCATTCTAGCAGGGAATAATGTTACAGTAGCACCTTACAAACCCCACACAGTATCAGACCAGGATAAACACTGGCATAGTTGAATAGGGCAGAGGCCAGACTTCCCAACTGTGACTGCTTTACAGGGATGTCCCTGATTCGTAAACAAATGTTAGCTGTGCCCCTCTGAATCACTCTGAAAAGTACTAACATTAGGCAGAAAAGTGGGGAATCATACTTAATGAATAATGTCAATAAGTTAGAGTAGACACTGCTTGCACGTCAGAAAAGGTGTAGTAATACATATGCTCCGATTCCCTCAAAGTCTCACCTGAAATATGACTGTGATGTATTACAGGTGTATCTCACTTATATGTACCTTTCCCTGAGGCTGTTCAAATATATACCTGTGAGTATCTGAGGCCTGGCAGAGGCAGAAACACAAAGGCATATCAGCATTTCTGCTGTTACACACTCTGCAAATAGCTTTGGAAGGAGTTCCACAAGCATGTCCTTATGTAGGAGTGCAACACAGAAATATCAAAGGATGTAGCCATGTACTGCTAACAACCAACTTTGACAATGCCATTGTTCCAGTGCTGAAAAGACTGGTGTGGTGCACAGGCAAAGAATAATAGGCTAACCTCTGGCTACCATCTGGATATGTCCACAGGTGGGAGCTACGCAGACAGACTACTTGCCTTAGTAGACTAACAGGTACAAAGCAACCCTGTATGTTCAGCAAGATAAACATCACACGATAATAAATAATGCTCTCTGCAGTTCTGCACCCCTACCCAAAAGTACTATATACCTGTGTATTCAGGCAAAACCAAGGGTATAGGTAGGCATACTCAGTACTGTAATATGTCCAGTTGTCTTGAGCAGCCTGTGCTAATGTCAACACAAACAAACCACAAACTGTTCAGAAGTGAGTAACTTAATAATTACAGTATAGAAGTTCACAAACAGTGCATGTGCCTGAGGAATACATTGCAATAATTACTTTTGTATGGCAGTTAATTGTCTAATTCAAAAAGAAAGTACATACTCCCATGTATCCTGTGTTAGCATTTGGAGGGGTGAGTAAAAGTCTACACTGAGAAGTGTGTACTGGAAGCAGCAACATTCAGGTTTGAGTACAACATGCATTTCACTGGCTACAACCCTAGCTTCAGATATGAGACATATATCAACCTTCTGACTGACACAACGGTATCCAGAGCAAACATGCATGGGCCCCACCTTGGAAAGCTGAAAGGGCTACGCCTGCGTAACCTAGCATTTTATAGCAGTGGGCTGCAATCACAGTGAGTACTGCAATTACCACACAGCAGGCTGCATGCAATTACTAAATGGTGGGCACCAATTGGTGCAGAGGCTGTCACATGGGCAGATACCTAGAAAAGCAGTCTGTACCTGTTGTCCACGCATGCAATAATATCATTGCAGTAACAGAGCGATAGAGAGCAAGAGTGAGAGTGAGAGAGAGACAGAGACACAGAAAAAAGAGACAGAAACAGAAACAGACAGATAAAACCCAAAAAACAACACACACAAAAAAAAAACAGTAACAACAGACGGAGCAGAGAAATACAAAGGTAAGGTATGTAACACATATGTATTTGCCGGCATGTAGTACATATTCTTGAAGAGTACTCTACATACTGTGAATCATCCATATGTGGCAGCAGTACATATCTATATGTATCTGCACATGTGCATAAGGCAAGGGACATATTGCAACTGTTAGTGAAGGGTGGACATATATATGTTGTTGAAGGTTGTTATGTGCATATATCTATGTAGGTTGTAGTGTGTGGCATAGAAAACAGCATGCAGTGCTGGTATATGTCATGTGGTGGTTAAACGCTGTGGGACTGATTTGTCAGATTGCTGTGTTACAGCCAGTGAGGCCTGCTAAAGCTACGTGGGCTGAGGACACCAAAATGCATTCTGCACAACACTGTGCAATATTATTACATAACTGTATATCTCACAACTGTTGCATAATTGATATCCCCACCATGAAAGGTGGACTGTACATGTGCCTATATGTACATCTATATGTACAGCAATGGATGTTTAGATGCATGTGTATATATATATATATATATATATATATATATATATATATATATATATATATGTGTGTGTATATATATATATATATATATATATATATATATATATATATATATATATATATATATTTATTTATTTATTTATTTATATATATATATATATATAGAGAGAGAGAGGGAGAGACACGGGGTCATATGTACCGCAACAGGTGCATGGTGACCAAGGCATGGACTGAAGACCAGTGTCGATACTGCAGTGCCATCCCTCCTTTCCAAAACACTGTACCCATTAACTACCACATAGGTGGAAATCTACCTAACACTGAATGTGTGATAAGGGAACATGGGACACAGGTGGACAGTAGCCTCCCCTTTGATAATCACAGTGCCGCACTAGTGTTGTAATCTGTCTATGTGGTACGTGTCATCACAAAAGGTGTGTCATCTAGGGAAATATAGGTCAGTGTTCCCCTCTACTCATCACAATGCCCCGTGTGGTATGTACCTCACATGACAACTACAGCAAGTGGAAAGGCCACAGACATACCTCACAAAAAGTAATACTGGCCAAAAACAGATGCCCTATGCAGACTGACTCACAAAACCACAGCTAGACTGTGTTGCATACCGCCTACACAGAGGTGACCTTTGCTGGACATACAGAGGTATGTCATACCCATAGCTGTTGGACAACCACCATGTCATCATATCACAATCCCTCCGGGCTACACGCTCTAGGGCCCTAAACCTTGTCAGCTCACTAAACAGCACATGCTGGAGGGATAGGTTCCTATCTCAGAAATATGCCATACTCTGGAATAAACCACCTATCAATAGCAAACAAGGCTCCTCATTAGCAGTTGTCATAAATACCCCTGATGATTGTTTGGGAGATAGGTAATACACCCCGAGAATCACCTCTGTGGTTCTGGTTGACAGGGGCAAGTGAAATCAAATTACATGTGTGTCAAAGGCCAGGGTATCATATGGCTAGGCTGCTCTCGGCCCTAGGGCCAATAGCGTATTACCTACCTATGACACGATGCACACACACATATACTCAGTGCAATACCTGCTATGTGAGGTTGAATGAGTGTAACGGTGAATGTGTGCAAGGTCTGTAAAGGTGTGATAGCTTAGTGTGAATTTTTTTCTGACATGGTAGTTTGTGTCCTAGCTGTGAGGCCAGCAAAAGATGTGTATGGTATTGCTAGGCAGACATAGTAGTATGGCATACGTTGTGACGTAGTTCCTTGTTGACGACTGTGGTGTCCCATTGTAGGCTAAAGCAATACATGTATGCTTAGTGAGTGGTACTGCTGGTGAATCCAACACCCATATGAACTGTAGTACTACCTGAAGCTGTAGGCCTAAACAGCACAGTATGGTGTATGTTCACATTGCTTGGAAACACTGTCTTGTGTGTTTCCTGTAGTCTGCACAGATTACATACCTCAGGCATAAGGTTTTGTAAGTAGTGGCACACAGTACTGTATGGTACACAGGTAAAGCTCATCTGGGTTAGCATACATTGGTGTGTTGTATGTTTGTCTGATGTGTGTGTAATTCTGCCTGTACCATGCCCGCCATCATATGTGTGTTACAGGGTATATGTGTGCATCTAGCAACATGTATACTCTGTTACAGCAGTATGTCATCTATATTAACAACTGTGCACATATGTTAGGCAGGGGTATGGCATCAATGACTAGGGTGGTTTACTGGTAATACTGTAACTGTACTTTACATTCATTGCAATGGATGACATCTTTCTTCATGCATAGCTTGATATATACCCCTGTGGCGAGGTTGTGCATTGTGTCACAAATAGTGTGCCAGGTGCTGGTGTATAGTGGTTTGCTATATAGAGTGTGCCAGGCACTGTCAGTCAGTTGTGACCTGAGCACCAATATGTGGTATTGAACGTGTGTATCCTCTGACAGACAAATGGATGCTATATATGGCAGTTAAGTGATATCTGTGGTTAAGGGTGTAAAGTGTGCCACAGGACTCGCTCACACATATTGTTCATTTCTCTTTCAGGGCGATGGCCCACCAACATAATCCCTGTTACACAGCAGCGGAGGAACAGAAAATCCACCACAGCCTGGTGCAGCAATACTCCCTGCTGTTTTCCAGTAGTAGCCAGCACCAGTATGAGCGGACTGCACTGTGGCAAGATCTTGTTCATCGGGTAAATGACATAGGCATGCATAACCGGACATATGAGCAGGTACGCCATCACTGCAGTGATTTAATTAGACATGTCCGGCGGCATGTGTCTGATATCCATAGACAGCAGTTTGCCACAGGTGGTGTGGTGGCCATTCATCCCCCCTCACCAGAGTGGAGGAGCTGCTCCTAAGCATGGTGGCTCCTGGCCAACAACAGCAACTGCAGCAGACATGTGTTGTCATGGAGGCCGGAGCCACCCAGCATGTTGACATGGAACATGCAGGTAACATGCTCTATCTGTAGACTACTGTTACCTGTATTGTTAGATTATGCATATGTGAGATGTGTACTGTGTGTTTAGCAGTTGTGCTGCCTGGTGTTGTGCAATACTGATATTTGGAATATTATCTGTACACCTGTGACTGTCGACTGTTGTTCTACTGTAGTTTAGCAAACCCACAGTAGCAATGCCAAAGTTGTGGCCACTGACAAACTGTCTCATATTCTTGTAGGTCCCTCTGGTGTGACAGCAGGGCAGACGATCCATGCTGGTGAGTGTGTTATAACTTTAATATTGGTAATGACATGTGCATGTCATAGGTGAGGTGTAGGCCATGTACACGTAACACACCTACGCATAATGCATGCTGTGCATGTTTGCTGTAAGACGTTGCACATCTCAATAATGTCAGTAGCTACCTCAATCACATGCAATACACAGAGCATCATACACACTTGTGGCAACACCATACTGCACACTGGATAGGCATAGTTGATACAGATGTACACAGCATAACACATTTGTCATACGCAGTACACCTCAACATGCTACACATGGCATAACCACACACCCGCTGTAAGGTCACACTTCAGTATCCCACATGTCATCCACACAGCACACATGATATACCTGAGGGGTAGAGGCCTATCATGGGGCTGTGCAACACTTTTCAGCACATAACACAGTCATGTTAGGCAATGCTCCCTATTGGGCACCTCACACACCCATGTACAAAGTGGCTGTGTAATTGTGAACGTAGCCAAGGCACTGCAGTTCAGGTACAGCATGCTAGGTGGTGGTCTGTCACACATTAGTAGCCTTGAGTGACCACATGATGCATGATGATGATGGCTCATGGTACTACACCCCATCCAGTTACAGTGACCACAGTACTACACATAGCAGTCATTGCTTTGCACCTCAATGTTGTGTGTGTGTGCAAACATATGCACCTATACAAAATATGCATAGCATGTTGTGTGTTTGCAAACATATGCAACTATACACAATATGCATAGCAGTCATCATCTATCCAAAGTGACACATATATGTCCTGGAATGCTATTGGGTGTATAGGTCATATGACACACATTGGGTATGTGTGATGTTTAATGTTGCAGTCATGTAGCATGCCATGTCATGGCTGGCACTGACATATCTGCAATATGTCCCACACTCACCATAACCACTGTACAATGGCCATGTCTAGCATTGGTATTCCATCACATATACATGCACCACTCATCCCATGTGTGTACATAGCATGCATGTGCTAGACCTGTGCCCACAATTATCTGCTACAGACACAGACACTGTAATCAGACATGGAAATCTATGTAACACACAGATAACACATGCAGCCATGGTATGTATACCTGTGAGTGATGGTGCACAGGACATTGCAAAGCTTATAATACTTGCACAGCAATGTTGTGTCCTTGTACACATTGTGTTCCAAGGTGTAGCCAATCACTGAACAACTACACACATGCATCAAAGCCATGTATACTGTTATTAACTAGGGCTGTCTACAGTCGCACTGCATGGTCTTGAGCAACACATATTCTGCATGCTGACACGTGTGAAGTGATACTGTCACCCACCTTCAACCACTATTGAGTATGTTTTGGATTGCTGGTGTGTGTGTGTATCTGCTGTAGTGAGGAGTGTATTTGTGTGCATGTGTGCATGTGTGCATGTGTGCATGTGTGCATGTGTTCATGTGCTCATGTGTGCATGTGTTCATGCGTTCATGTGTTCATGGGTGCATGTGTGCATGTGTTCATGTCTGCATGTGTTAATGTGTGCATGTGTGCATGTGTGATAACATCATGTACAGATTGTAAAGTGCATTTCCTGTCTTCCTCTCACAGGTGCTGAGGTTGGGTTGGCTGAATGCAGCAGGGAACCTGAAGTCACTGCCACAAATAGTGGAGATGACGATGCATGTATTGTGGCACAGGCAGGTTTTACACGGTCTGTCGTTGGTCCGCCAATTGACAGTACACAGCTTTCCACTCCATCTATGCGCACACTCATACTGCCAATACATCCCTCATCACCAATGGCCTTAGCCGAGGGACAACATACAGTTGGCATTGACCAGGATAGTGTGGTATCCATGGCACATGCATCCCCTCACAGCAGCCATACCCAGATTCCTGGAATGGTACCACATAGGTGGATGTCCAGGGGTTCTCGTGGGAGCACTGCTGGTCATAATGCCCATGGCAGACGTGCCCCCACAGATCTTGCAACCTCGGGTATGTTCCGGGATGTAATGCAGGCACGTATGGAACGGTACACCAGACTGGGACTAAGGGTGCAGAGGGCCCATAACACTGCTATCAATGACAGTATCCGTGACCTTGCCGGTGCCATCCGTAATTACACCGAGGTCATTGATAGACGTTGGGGGTAGACATTAGATGCCCTCCACAATGTGTTTTCCATGAGCCAGGACCATGTGGGACAGTTGAGACGTTGACACGGACATATGCCAGCAACATCAACGGCTGGCAGTCGTCGCAGATGACCCACAGATCACAGCCACTCCCGTAGTGGCAATACCAGCCCCAGCAATGCTGGGGCTGGCCTGTCGATTGACCGTCCTAGTAGACCACATGCACATGGCTCTGGCCAGTCCCAGCAGGGACATGGGTCCAGTCGACATACGTCTGCCTCTGATGATAGTACCCAGTCAGGCTTGGTACCCGATACTGTCCATAGCACCCTGACAGGCACAGGTGCCATGTCCGTGCCCAGAGACAATGATCTGTACAGCCTGGCAGGTACAGTCTGTGGCTGTCCCACAACCTCCCGTATATGGCAGCCACATGGTGGAGCTGTGTGCATGCAGACACACACACATAAATCAGACACCTAGGGCTCACACATACACACACACATTACATCAACATTGGCCCATGCTGTACTGTTGTCCCTCTAACACACACACACACACACACACACACACACACACACACACACACACATACATGTCAATTGGATGGGTCAATGTCGGGCTCTGGCAAACCAACAACATACCCTGTGCATATGATGAAACCTGTGCCACCTCCTGTCATCTGTAACATTGATGCAGGAACAGGCTAACATGGTGTTGATGCACAGGGTGACATTATAGCAGTGTAGCAATGTTAGCATGTTGTCAACAGGAAAGTATAATGATATCCTTGTAGGTATACCTGAGCAGGCATGCTGCATCAACGCTATGATTGTCAATGTAGTATTGTTTACACCAGTGTTAAGTCTGAGTATGTATTATCCACCCATGTGCCACTTGGCTGAAGTGTATAGTGTTGCCAGCATGTGTTAGTTAGTGGACAATACTTGTGTGATGTGTGCAGTAAAGATTAGCAGGTGTACATCTGTGAACATGGTGGGGGTGCACTGTCTGCATGTACGTGCATAGTGGACACATGGGACGTGTGACATACCCTGTACTACACAGTGTTAACATCTCATAGTATCTCTCGGTGGCCAGTATGCATTCTACTACAGATATGTTCTAACATGGGTACACATGTGTGTATGACATGGTTTGACACTATGCTGTGGGTGATACTGTTAATATCTGTCAATGTTTTGCATTCTGGTAGTATACACAACCTCAACAGCCTGACTATAACCAATCATTAGATGATGTCCTGACAACTGACACACAGATGTAGAGAACTCAGTAACAGTTGGATCCTTCTGGTACTATACTATAACAGTAACCAGTGGTATTGACCGTCACCCGTTCCTGGGACCACGCCTGTTTGGCATATAGCCCTCTTAGGTACATGCAAACACACTAGCAATATGTCCATCCACATCTGGAAATGCATGCATTGGTCTACAATGCATTCTCTGGATGGGACACATATCCTACACAAGGGTATCATACAGACAGATACCTGCTGTCCAACACATGCTGTATAGCTCTAAGCCAACTATAGCATAGTCATCCACATTTACTATACATACTATCCCGACAGTACCACATAGGTGGTAGCCCCCAACATGTATGTCGGGTACCAATGTGTACATACAGCCAAGTGTTATGTCATCTGTCCTTTGGTATCCACATATCTAAAGGTATTGTGAAATCCCTCGGTGTATCACATACGAAATTAGGGGCCTGTATGCATATCCACAAGGCTGTTGTACACCTATAATGACTGTCCATTATTGCCAGACTTTGTTGTGTATGAACATGCCTTGACATATACCCCAGGCATGTACCCTCACTGACACTAGTCTATAGAAACTGTCATGGGTGTGTGTGACACAGATGACCTTGGCCACAGATCACTACAGTGGCTGGCCTTGTCACATACATACATATGTGACCTACGATCTGAGAAGCAGCGGCACAATCTGTCAAAGGTAACAAATGTATTCATGTAGTATGCAGGCTTCACACCTATGTACTAATTGAGGTCAGATGTACATATATTTATTTGCCACACAGATACCTGATGTGTGCAATGCACATACTGTTTTAATCCTGATATGTCATACCATAGTAAAAGCAAAACCCACACCGCATTGACCAACAGTGTCACACAAACACACTCAGCAATTGCAGGATTCAAACCCTACCTAACTATGTTATGACATTAGAGACATACGCATTAATACGACACGCTATATGCTTTACTGGGGTTCTCATTTCCACTGCTATATTTGTAGGATGCTGACATCATCAGACTTTCCAAAGAGGAATAAACCTCTTTTAAGGTGTTTCCCTAGTCTCCAAAACAGGCATTCCTCTCAAAGGAAGTCATACAGACACATACACCCCCCCACATACACACTCAGCAACTGCAGGATTCAACCCCCTACCTAATTATGTTATGACACTAGAGACATACGCATTAACATGACATGCTCTATGCTTTACTGGGGTTTTCATTTCCACTGCTATATTTGTAGGATGCTGACATCATCAGACTTGCCAAAGAGGAATAAACCTCTTTTTAAGGTGTTTCCCTAGTCTCCAAAAAGGGCATTCCTCTCAAAGGATGTCACACAGACACATATACCCCCCCAACACACACAGCAACTGCAGGATTCAAACCCCTATCTAACTATGTTATGACACTAGAGACATACACATTAACACAACACGCTAGATGCTTTAGTGGGGTGTTCATTTCCACTGCTATATTTGTAGGATGCTGACATAATCAGACTTGCCAAAGAGGAATAAACCTCGTTTAAGGTGTTTCCCTAGTCTCCAAAAAGGGCATTCCTCTTAAAGGAAGTCACACAGACACCCCCCACACACACACTCAACAACTGCAGGATTCAAACCCCTATCTAATTATGTTATGACAGTAGAGACATATGCATTAACAGGATGCGCTATATGCTTTACTGGGGTTTTCATTTCCACTGCTATATTTGTAGGATGCTGACATCATCAGACTTGCCAAAGAGGAATAAACCTCTTTTAAGGAGTTTCCCTAGTCTCCAAAAATGGCATTCCTCTCAAAGGAAGTCACACAGACACATACTCCACCACACACACAGTCAGCAATTGCAGGATTCAAACCCCTAACTAACTATGTTATAATATTAGAAGATACACATTAACACGACTCACTATATATTTTACTGGGTGGCTTCTTTTCTCCTGGTATATTTGTAGGATGCTGACATCATCAGCCTGGCCATGGTAATGTGTGTGCACTTTGTTTTATGCAATCCCAGGAATGAACCATGTGGGTCAGCATGTGTTAACAGCTTGAACAGGACTCCACAATTCTTAGCTTGTGTGATCTATCTGTGGACAAATTGCCATTCCTTCATATGACAATACATATTTATGCACAGATTGTTGATTTTGTGGATGCAACATGTGTCTGGGATGTTGATAAAGGGCTATTCAAAGTCTATTTGGGATGTGTGTAGCTCCTTTCAGTGATGTATGTCCTGCGTGGCTGCCTTGCAAACAGTCTAGCAGGTTTGGGAACCATGATCTGCCCATGAACATACCACAGTTGGTAGGGTTGTGTGTGTGTTTTTCAGCTTCCAATACCTCTGTTTATGACTTCAATCATGATGGACTCCATGGCCTTGCAGATCAGACTTCATAGGCTTATTGGACTATAGTTCCCATGGTCTGTTGTGCACCAACACTTGTGGAGTGTGCCATATATTGCTGTAACACATTCAACAGTTTCAGATCCTGTAGAGAGGGTGAGACTCAACAGACTGTTCAGGTGCAGAGTCTGTTTGTTCTGTATTTCACTCATGACACATATAGGGAAACAATGTAATCCAATTGATGCCATGTTTCAGCTTTGGGGGGTAGCTGTTTACCCATTCTACATGTGATATCTCCAGGTATGATGATAGGGCCTTTTGTCAGTGGGAGGTGGGTATGTATATATGGGCCTGTCTGACAGGATATTGGCATTGTCAGTCAGGTACAGTTGGCCCTGACTCAGGACATATATGAGTGTACATTGCTATTTATGACATAGCTGAAGGAGGTGTCATGGTTCAGTCTGGACTCCTTCACAGATAATCTTTCCAAAACGCCGACAAACCTGAGCACTAAACCCCTGTTATACACTTTTACACACTTAACACCCCACTGATCTTTTGTGATCAGTCAACAGAGAATGTCATCATAATATCCTGGCATGTCCAAAGGTGGGTTTTGTGTGTACTCTCCAGTCCAGCTGGTGAATATTGGAATTTTGACGCAATGTTACAACTGCCTTATGTACACAGACAACCCTCTCCTCCTCCCAACAAACTCAGATATATGTGAGACATGCAACTATATAGACAAACAGGAGGCTGAGCTCTCTCGACCCATGGCTGACACAGTCTATCAGGTGGTGAAGGTAACCACACACACCACAAATCCAGTCTCACATAGACCTATAGCGACAGCAATCAAAATACATTACCACACAAAAACATACTCAGAGGCTCTAAATAAACTCTGCCTAAGCAGCAGAGACCTCCAAAGCAGACACCCAAACAACTGCCACCCCACAACAATACCCACATATCACATAGTTCACAAAGTCAGTGTGCAACACAGTCACTGCCCTTAGGGCTAAACAACACACCTAATACACTTGTAATAGGTGACACTTATTGTCAGACACACTGACGTCCCACTCACCAGGCTGAACAAGGAGAAGGTCACTTTGAGCTGTCTGTGAGGTGCCAGGATCTGCTACATAACACATGCACTCAGGTCACTCCAAAGCAAGTACAGAAATGGCTCCATCATTGTTCATGCTGGTGTGAATAACCTCAGACGTTCCTCCCTGGACTACATGACTAGAGACATAGAGGTGCTGTCTGATCATGTAGCCCAGGCCAGTATGACCCTGACCTTGTGTAGCATCTTACCCTTACCAAGAATGATGTCACAGTATACAGATAAACTGATCACTTTTAACAGTTGGCTAACATATTGGTGTCATTCAAAGGGGATCCAGTGTCTGTCAGCCTGGGATGACATGCTCGACATGCCACATAGCTTCGCTATGGACGGCTTGCACCTGTCACCCCTGGACTTTCAAATACTGGCTAAGGCTCTTGCCACCCACATAGTGCCTTTTTTAAGCGAGGCTCAAAAGACAAACCCACCTCCATAGACGTTACAAGGTAAAAGAAACTAAGGGTAATGCTGCTCAACACCAGATATCTAACCCTCAGAATGCACACACTCAGGACTCTCCTCAGTATGGAGAATGTTGATATCTGTGCACTAACAGACACCTGGTTCAGGCTCCTGAAAGTACACCAGCACTACCAGGTTATACTTCATACCATGCTTTTTGGCCACAAGACTCGGACCAGCTAACAAAAATAGGGGGAGTATCCATATACATCACAGATACACACACCTCCAGGTTAGTAGCCCTGCATGAAGCATCGGAGACCATACATGTGCAACTAACAGTGGGCAAAACTGCCTTTCAGTTTGTGGCCTGCTACAGACCACCCTCCCAAACTCAGGAACCTCACTCGGCTTTCCTGGGAACACTGGAGAATATGAAGGTCTCCCCAAACACAATTATATTGGGTGACTTCAACTACCCAAACATTGACTGGGAATACTACTCAAGCCCCAACACCCTTGCCCAACAGTTGCTAGAATTTATAAACTCAAATGCTATGGCAGAACTGGTCACCACACCCACAAGAGGGGAAAACATATTGGACCTGATCATCACCAACATGGGGACTCCATGTTCCACACCAGAGGTATACCCCTCATTGGTAAGGTCAGACCATACATTTATCTCACTGGACATCCATATCCCGTCCCCACCCCCATCCTAGGTAATCTCGGTGAAGAACTTCTCAGAAGCAAACATCACACTTCTCCAAACCAAGGTGGTATCCTTCAAAGACCCTGGGACAGTGGTAAATATGGCTCAGACCGCTGAATCCTTTACAAACGCATTCTATGGACACCTACTGGAATGCATGGATCGTGTTATCCCAAATAACAACAAGACTCACTCCTCCAAAGGCAGGGGACCTGTCTGGTGGACCCAGGCCATTAATAAGCTATACAACAAAAGGAGGAGGCTACTACATGATAGAGCACAATCCCAAAAAGGGAAGGCATCTCTGATCAGTACTAGCAAAAAGCTACGATCACTCATGAATTCATCTAAGGCCCGCTTCTAATGGAAAATTGCACCAGACACTAAGGACAATCACAAGGCCTTCTTTAGTTATGTCAGGAACCTGGGTGGAAACTCCCAGATATGCTGTGAGTTACTGCATACTGACAAAACATACATTGAACCCACAGACATTGCCAACATCCTGGCAAACAGGTTCAGCGCAAATGTCTCCCCCCATCCCCCCTAAAGAGCAAATGTCCATCCCAAAAGAGTGTAGCCTCCCTGACATCACAGATGAACAGGTGAGTGCTGCCCTCTCCAAAGCAGATAACACAGCATCAATGAGACCAGATGGTGTCCCAGCCTGCATCTTACACGAGCTTCATGATGAACGTAACCCTCACATTAAGGCACTGTTCAATAGCAGAGTTACTACAGGATATGTACCCAAGGAATGGCGTACAGCAACAGTGGTCCCGCTCCACAGAGGTGGTGCCACAATGGACCCAGGACAATATCACCCTATAAGCCTAACTAGCCTGGTCTACAAAGCTATGGAGCGTATCATCATGTTACTCATACACATAGACATCAGGAACCTACAGACACTGGATCCTACACAATTCGGCTTAGTTGTGGGCAGATCTTGCCTCTTGAACCTGTTTGACTTCTTTAAACAGTTACCAGGTCCATAGACATAGGGAAGGTTGTCCACACAGCCTACCTGGACCTTCCAAAACCCTTCAACACAATACCCTACTCGGGCATTATACATAAGCTCACCAGCTTCGATATCGACACATATGTCACAAGATGGATTGCTAACTGGATCAGGGATAGCACCCACATGATCAGTATTGCAGGTGCCATGTCTGACTATATACCAGTTACACATGGCATCCCACAAGGCTCAGTTCTGGGCCTCTCTCGTTCAGTATATATTTCTCTGATGTACAGGCTAACACAGGAGAAATATGGCTGACCATGTTTGCAGATGACTGCAAACTGGGTGCCTTAATCAACTCTCCAGCTGGCACAAGCATCCACAAAAAGGGTCTCACAGAGATGGATGACTGGTGCCAGAGCCATGGCCTACAGCTGAATGCCATTAGATGCATAGTCATCCCCTTTGGGAATAATAACGTACTCACACATTACCACATAGGTGGTAATCCATTACGTAATGTAGGAGTTATTAGGGATTTGGGGACACGAGTAGTTAGTACTCTCACCTTTGACAATTATGTTGCCAAAGTGGTTAGACAGACCTTCTATATAGCCCACCTTATCCCATAAGGTTTCACATCTAGATCAAGTGAGGTCATTGTGCCCCTATATTCATCAAGCCCATGCTTGGATACAATGCCTCATTTGGGATGTACCTTACCCGACACCTGCAGCAACTGTAATGGCCACAAAAATACCTCACCAAGTAGATCTAGGGACTCACACAAATGCCCTGCGCAGTTCGGCTAAAGTAACTCCAGCTCTACTCAGTCACTTACCACCTACTCGGATGCAATCTGTGCCTGTTGTTTAAAGCCATGTCCAACCCAGAATTAATGGACATGCTCCACCTCAGGATATCCGAATCCCTTAAAGCTACACGCTCCAGGGACGTAAACCTCAGCACAGATATTAATAGGACATGCTGGAGGGACAGATTCTTATCCCAGAGGCTCCACTCACTCTGGAATGAGATTCCAGTCCCGCATAGGCAGAGCTCCTCACTGACCACCTACAGGAGACATCTTGACAAGTGGATGGGTGATCATATGTTTACCCCTGGGATATCTTCTGGGTCCCTGCTAGACAGAGGCATAATAGACTAAACATAAATAGGCTATCTTGTGTGACCTACTATTCACAGGCACAGTCTACTAATCTAACAGGGTTGCGAAAGCCAAACACACTCTGGATAGGCATATACATGCCGTAGGGCAGATAGCCTAATATCAACCTCTGAACCTATGATAATGTTCGGGATGCACATTGTTTATTGATGATACTGATTGCAGGTTTTTTATATTCTTTGCTTTCCCACTTTCTATGAACAACCTAAGTATCTGCAGAACATATTTGATTATGACAGGGTTCCACTATATTATATATGTGTCTGTTGTCATATAACTGTGTGCACAGGGCAGATTGCTGAATAGTGAGAGGTTCCTGGGTTAACACATGCAACTGCCGGATATGTGTGGCCCACTGCTCTACTCAGACATGGCCTAAGTGTGTGAGCATGCCCTTTTTGGCCTTTCAGTGTTTTGTTGCCTGACATTTGTCTCATTTATTCGTGTGTGAGCATGCCCAGTGTGACCTTTCAGTATGTTGCTGTCTGAGGTCCACTATATTTGTTGATGTCTGTGAACATGACCAATATTAACATTTATACTATACGTGTGTTGAAAATCAGGTTCTATTCTTACTGCAGGACTCACCTTTGTGTCATACCTCGACAGGGATTATGCTGTGCCTGCAGGGTTTCCATGAGATACTTTGATTAGACTTATCAACATTTCATCATACAGGTTGACCACCGAAATACTGTCATGGTTTAGTGGTTCAGTACTATGACTATAGTGCACAGTATCCCCGATTCAAGGCCTGTCACTGCTTTATATTTTCATACTGAACAGACCAGACTGCTTAAGGGCCAGTAGAGCAAATATGAACATGTTGGCTTTTGTTCAGCTATGCCCAACTTAGACCAAGCTTGTCCGACATTGCTCAACGTTAAGCAACATTGCTGAACGTTGCACAATATTGCTCAACATTGACCACAGTTGTGCTAGTTAGTGTGTGCAATTTTGTTTACATATACTAAATGGTGGTAAAAGCTATTTAGCACTGCTTTATATAGCTTAACACATGGCAATCATGCCTTAGGTTATGCTGCAGGGCTGCCTATGTCGGATGCACATACTACACTCCCTATACATGTTTGAAAACAGGTAATGTCAAGTTAGGCATCCCTTTTACTATATGTGCGGGTCAGAGAGAGGTATCATTTCCAGGGTTCCTACTGAGCCAGTGTATGTGCTATGCATTGCCTCTTTGCCAAGGCCAAAGCATACTGGGCACGCCTCCTTCTGCCTACTGGGGCAGGCTCAGGTTGTTCCTCCTCTGAATCACGCTCTGCCTGTGGTGGCCTTGGCAATGGTGGGGGGCTGTTTGGCCCAGGCTTATGCTGGTCCTGCTGCAGCTGTTTTCGCAGGATCATATTATGTAGCATAGCACATACCATGACAATTTGGGTACATGTAATTGGTGAGTACTGCAAGGCTCCACCAGATGTGTCCAGGCACTGGAACCGTGACTTGAGCAGCCCAAACACATGTTCAATTACATTTCGTGTTTGTGCATGTGCCTCATTATGGCATTCCAGTTCAGGTGTGTGTGCATTTCCGATAGGTGTCATCAGCCACGTCTCCAGTGCATAGCCAGCATCCCCCACTAGGTGACCATGAGGGACGTCCCCACTGGCAAATGTCTGGTACAGCTGTGTCAGATGCCAGATATGGGAATCATGTTAGCTTCCAGGGCAGCCAGCGCACACATTCAGTATTATGCCCTGGGCATCACACACAACCTGGCAGTTGATGGAGGGGAAGCCCTTGCGGTTAAAGTAGACCCTACCCCACTCACCGGCTGATGCTTTGATGTGTATGTGCGGGCAGTCTATTGCACCCACTACCTCAGGGTATTCCGCTATTTGCTGGAAGAGACGCATATTGCTGGCCAACACCTCACGGGAATTGGGGAAATATACATTATCACCGACATGTGCTGACATGGCATCCAGGAAATGGTGCAGTACCCTAGATGCTGATGCCTGTGATATCCCCATAATATCACCAGTTGGTCTCTGAAAGGTACCTGTTGCTAATATTCTTAGGCCAACACATACCTTGGTTTCCACTGGGATGGGTTCCCCTCTGTTGGTTCTGTGTGTGAGGAGTGGCCTGCACAGCTCAACAATTTGCTGCATGAGGTCTCTGTCCACCCTATAGCACTCCACTATCTCCAGCTCATGTAGCCCCTGATAGGTTACCCTGGGCCTGTACACTCTTCTCCGTCTCCTCACTGTGGGTTGTCCAGCAGCATTCGCATTGTCACCACCCTCGACATGTTGCATATGTCGCCTTATAACAGCAATGGCAGCCCCTACCATTTCTTTGTCTCAAACAACAAGTACAAAAAAGCACCTCCAGGAATCTAAGCATTATTTCCACGAAGAAATACTGTGACAGGATCCAATGTTAATTAAAAACTTCTATTTATTGTCCAAAATAACAAGTGTTAAGCACTTTCACCTACAGTACATAGGTTTCATCAGAACAAGCAGAAATCAATTAAACACACTTATATACCTAAATTTCCTGCCCATTTTACCAATTAATCACTTAAATAAAACTATTACCTTTATTACTATCAAAATAGTAAAAAATATAATAAAAATACTGTTGCTAATGATATCAAAATTATTTCTTGTAAAATGTAGACTTGACACTATGTTCTAAAAACAATGTAATGTAGTTCAGTTACATATAAATATTTCCAATATTTATACAAATGTGTAAAAAATATATACATGAAAATGCACACAAACTTCATTCCGTATTTGTCTAAAATTGTATCCTTCTTAAAAATAACACAGGCTGCACTGTAAACAGATACTAAACCCTAATAAGAGGTTTAGTGGGAATGTGTTCGTTGATACCAGGGGTACAACCAGCATTCAATCTGATCTGCCATTTGATTTGCCTTTCCCCCAGTATTGCCTTGACATCCCCTCCCCTAGGATTAATCTTAATCACCTCCAATATAGCAAACTTAAACATGTCACATCCAACACTTCCTTCTAAATACCTATATAATGCATTATGCTTATCTTTCTTTTTTATACAGTATAAGTGGTCATAAATTCTATTCCGCAATCTTCTATCCGTCTTTCCAACATAGAAACTTGAACATGTGGTACATTTCCCCAAATATACCACATGTTGTGTTTGACAATTCCCTTTACTAAAAATTATTTTACTTCCCATTATGTTGTCCAAGCATATCTGCTCTTCCTCCATTATATATGAACACTGATTAGTGTCCACATTTTTTTGTACCTTCCTTATTAATATTCCTTCCCCATTGGTGGGTACTTCTACTTTCTATCATTCTTTTGATATTCATCCCAGTTTTATAAACAAATGTAGGTTTCTCCTCAATTTTACCATTCAATGTTTCATCACTTGTTATAATGTTCCAGTTTTTATCTATTATATTTCTTATTTCTCCAACATATTGGCTATATCCCAAAATGCAAGCCCTCTGGAAACCATCATTTGTTCCACTTTGATTGATGGGTACGGTGATACCAATACCCAAAAGAGGTACATATTTCTTCCCCCATTCACTCGATACATATTCAGTAATATCCTTTACTAAATTTCCAGGATATCCTCTTCCTAAAAATAGATCACCTATAAACTTGATTTCATTAATCATATCTTCCTTATGGGATGTCATTCTGGCCGCCCTTATACACTGCCCCTTCAGAATACTTTTTTTCTGTGTATAAGGGTGGTTGCTAGAATATTCCAAGTAAGAATTGCAGAATGTATCTTTTCTATATATTTTGGATTGGAACCTACTTCCATCATTGAATATGTAGGTATCCAAATAATTAATGCCAGTCCAACTGAAATTATAGGTATATTTCAAAAATGGGCTGCATCCATTGATGTATTCTATGAACTGTTTCAACAATACTTCTGTCCCTTTCCATAGAATGAACAAATCGTCCAAAAATCTGACATAACAACCTATATATTCCATCCAGGGACTATTAATGATGTATTCATTTTCCCAATCTAACAAAACAAGATTAGCATATATGGGGCATACCTTGCCCCCATAGCTACTCCTGAAATTTGTTTGTAATATTCTCCTTCGAAATATATATAGTTGTTGTCCAGGACTATATTTATAAATTCTTCTATAAGTTCAACTTTGTCCCATTGATATTGGGAATATTTCCTAACACTGTTGATAAATCTTACAACACCCTCACTACGAGGTATGCAGGAGAATAGGTCTTTTATATCAATGGTCACAAACATAATGTTCGTATTCCATAGATCATGTTTGAATCTTCCCAAAAAGTCCCAAGAATCTTTAATTAAGTGTGGTACTTTTACATATATGTGGTTCAACCACTGATCTATAACCTTACCAAAAGGAAAGGTTTTACTCCTACTTCCTGATATTATAGGCCAGAATGTGGGATTAAGTACATTTTTATGTATTTTTGGAATACCTACAATGGTTGCCAAAACTGGATACTCCACCTTCAAAAACCTATACAAATCTGCTTCAATACGTTCATCCAATAAAAATTCTTCCAAAAACAAGTCTATTCTCCTATCCGCAATATTAATTTGATTCAAGGAGGATACCTCATATTGTTCAGCTACATTCAGTATATCAAATATCTTCTGAATGTATTCATCATTGTCAAACCACACCACACCCCCACCCTTGTCAGGGGTCATAAATCTAATGTTGTTAGCATCACATAGGTTGGCTAAAGATCTATCTTCGTCATAACTCCAGTTACTTTTAATTGTATGTTTGTTGATTTTATTGTGTAGTCCATAAATCTGTTTAGTCACTACCTTCTCAAATGCAACCAAAGTGTTGTACATAGGTGGTGTAAAATTACTTTTTTTCTTTAAACTTACATGTCTAATATCACTAGCTCTGTCTTTCTGAAAAAATACCCCCAAACTTAATTTCCTTAAATAAAGCTTGAATTCAACTAATGTGTCCACTACATTAAATTTTTTTCCGGGGTATGAATTTCATTCCTTTGGAAAAAATCTGAAAATGTTCAATGTGGACAGGACATTGAGTGTAATTATAAATTTTGTAGTCGCCAAAGCTGTAAATAACACCATCAATGAATATACTTCCTTCATCACTGCCAGTATGAATCATCTGGCTTGTGGTCTGTAATTGTAATGATGATGCTTCCCCCCTCCCCCCTGAACCCACGGTTGATATCCCTGGTGTATATTCCCCCCTGCTCTAAACTTATCCAAAAAATCCTCGCAGTAAAACCTATCTTTTGTATAATCAGTACTACAAACACCATTAACTGGTTATCTTGCACATGTACATCTTTCACTTCTATTATATTTTGTAATTCCATTTATAAGCAGTTTGATTCTCATACTGTCTCAAATCTCTAAGATACTTTTTACATTTCCTGTCAAACATTCTTTTACAACTGCTTTCAGCATACTGAAACTGTTTAGCATGCAAATTCTCCCATTGTGGATACAATAAATCATTTGTAATAGAAATATTAAGTTCCTCCACTTCCTTTAAAATCATACTAAGCTTAGTATCATTACAGGCAATAATGAACTCCATAAACTGTTTACTAAAATTGTCAAACATTTGGTTACAAATTTGTATATTTCTCTCATTGAGTTCGACACCTAAGGGTTGCTTAAAGCATAACCCCATAGGGTGTCGTCATACCACTATCTATACACTTTCGCAAATATAAATTATCTATTTGTAATGCCTTGATAGTGTTCAATTTTTTACCAAGATTGTAAATAATGTCTTTTAACGTATCATGTTTCGCATGCTTTCCATAATTATTCTCTCTTTGTTGATTTACATCTTTAAAATCATAAGGCACATTCAAAAACATATCTAAAATGTTCACATTATTACCAGATTTGCTGTTGCCATAGTCCGGAATCTTGTACTGACCATTACCACTACTGCCTTGATCGATAACAGCTTTAAGACCCACTTGTGTAGCGTATGTCCTAACAGGTGGTAAACGTTTAGGTTTGTCCCCAGAAATTAAATACACATCCTCCAAAACGTCGCCACAGTCCATAGATTGGTTGTTGAGATTCTCGTTTGGCTGTAAGGCTCCATTCCTATAAGAGGTTACTGTTGCAGCAAGCTCCTTATTCTCCTTATGACCCTGTCCATTAGGTATAACCTTAGAACTTCCACTTCCGGTTTCCGACCGTGGTGTAACATTCCCCTGAGGCACGTTGTTAAACAATGTAGTGGGCAGTGTCATCAGTTCAAGAAGTCTAGTGATTTCCCCCTTGAGTATAGCCAGTTCAGAATGTATTTTGTGCACTTCTTCTCTCCCATCTGGCGAAAACATGGAGGGCAACTCGTCAATGGAATCCATGGCACAAACAACAAGAACAAAAACGCACCTCCAGGAATCCAAGCACTATCCAAACGACTAAAACCACAAAAAGATTCCACAAAGAAATACTGTGACAGGATCCAATGTTAATTAAAAGCTTCTATTTATTGTCCGAAATACCAAGTGTTAAGCGCTTTCACCTACAGTACGTAGGTTTCATCAGAACAAGCAGAAATCAATTAAACACACTTATATACCTAAATTTCCCGCCCATTTTGCCAGTTAATCACTTAATCACTTAAATAAACTTATTACCTTTATTACTATCAAAATAGTAAAAAAATATAATAAAAATACTATTGCTAATTATATCATTAGCAATAGTATTTTTATTATATTTTTTTACTATTTTGATAGTAATAAAGGTAATAGGTTTATTTAAGTGATTAATTGGTAAAATGGGTGGGAAATTTAGGTATATAAGTGTGTTTAATTGATTTCTGCTTGTTCTAATGAAACCTACGTACTGTAGGTGAAAACTTGTTATTTCGGACAATAAATAGAAGTTTTTAATTAACATTGGATCCTGTCACAGTATTTCTTCGTGGAATCTTTTTGTGATTTTAATCATTTGGATAGTGCTTGGATTCCTGGGGTGCTTTTCTGTACTTGTTGTTTGTGCCATGGATTCCATTGACGAGTTGCCCTCCATGTTTTCGCCAGTTAGGAGAGAAGAAGTGCACAAAATACATTCTGAACTGGCTATACTCAAGGGGGAAATCACTAGACTGCTTGAACTGATGACACCGCCCACTACATTGTTTAACAACATGCCTCAGGGGAATGTTACACCACGGTCGTTAACCGGAAGTGGAAGTTCTGAGGTTATACCTAATGGACAGGGTCGTATGGATAATAAGGAGCTTGCTGCAACAGTAACCTCTTATAGGAACGGAGCCTTACAGTCAAACGAGAATCTCAACAACCAATCTATGGACTGTGGCGACATTTCGGAGGATGTGTATTTAATTTCTGGGGCCAAACCTAAACGTTTACCACCTGTTAGGACATACGCTACACAAGTGGGTCTTAAAGCTGTTATCGATCAAGGCAGTAGTGGTAATGGTCAGTGCAAGATTCCGGACTATGGCAACAGCAAATCCAGTAATAATGTGAACATTTTAGATAAGTTTTTGAATGTGCCTTATGATTTTAAAGATGTAAATCAACAAAGAGAGAATAATTATGGAAAGCATGAGAAACGTGATACATTAAAAGACATTATTTACAATCTTGGTAAAAAATTGAACACTATCAAGGCATTACAAATAGATAATTTATATTTGTGAAAGTGTATAGATAGTGGTATCAAAGCTATGGGGTTGCGTTTTTTTAAGCAACCCTTAGGTGTCGAACTCAATGAGAGAAATATACAAATTTGTAACCAAATGTTTGACAATTTTAGTAAACAGTTTATGGAGTTCATTATTACCTGTAATGATACTAAGCTTAGTATGATTTTAAAGGAAGTGGAGGAACTTAATATTTCTATTAGAAATGATTTATTGTATCCACAATGGGAGAATTTGCATGCTAAACAGTTTCAGTATGCTGAAAGCAGTTGTAAAAGAATGTTTGACAGGAAATGTAAAAAGTATCTTAGAGATTTGAGACAGTATGAGAATCAAACTGCTTATAAATGGAATTACAAAAAATATAATAGAAGTGAAAGAGGTACAAGTGGAAGGGAACCAGTTAATGGTGTTTGTAGTACTGATTATACAAAAGATAGGTTTTACAGCGAGGATTTTTTGGATAAGCGAGAGCATTGGAAGGGGAATATACACCAGGGATATCAACCGTGGGTTCAGGGGGGAGGGGGGAAGCATGATCATTACAATTACAGACCACAAGCCAGATGATTCATACTGGCAGTGATGAAGGAAGTATATTCATTGATGGTGTTATTTACAGCTTTGGCGACTACAAAATTTATAATTACACTCAGTGTCCTGTCCACATTGAACATTTTCAGATTTTTTTCCAAAGGAATGAAATTCATACCCCGGAAAAAAATTAATGTCGTGGACACATTAGTTGAATTCAAGCTTTATTTAAGGAAATTAAATTTGGGGGTATTTTTTCAGAAAGACAGAGCTAGTGATATTAGACATGTAAGTTTAAAGAAAAAAAGTAATTTTACACCACCTATGCACAACACTTTGGTTGCATTTGAGAAGGTAGTGACTAAACAGATTTATGGACTACACAATAAAATCAACAAACATAGTATTAAAAGTAACTGGAGTTATGACGAAGATAGATCTTTAGCCAACCTATGTGATGCTAGCAACATTAGAATTATGACCCCTGACAAGGGTGGGGGTGTGGTGTGGTTTGACAATGATGAATACATTCAGAAGATATTTGATATACTGAATGTACCTGAACAATATGAGGTATCCTCCTTGAATCAAATTAATATTGTGCATAGGAGAATAGACTTGTTTTTGGAAGAATTTTTATTGCATGAACGTATTGAAGCAGATTTGTATAGGTTTTTGAAGGTGGAGTATCCAGTTTTGGCAACCATTGTAGGTATTCCAAAAATACATAAAAATGTACTTAATCCCCCATTCCGGCCTATAATATCAGGAAGTAGAAGTAAAACCTTTCCTTTTGGTAAGGTTATAGATCAGTGGTTGAAACACATATATGTAAAAGTACCACACTTAATTAAAGATTCTTGGGACTTTTTGGGAAGATTCAAACATGATCTATGGAATACGAACATTATGTTTGTGACCATTGATATAAAAGACCTATTCTCCTGCATACCTCGTAGTGTGGGTGTTGTAAGATTTATCAGCAGTGTTAGGAAATATTCCCAATATCAATGGGACAAAGTTGAACTTATAGAAGAATTTATAAATATAGTCCTGGACAACAACTATATATATTTCGAAGGAGAATATAACAAACAAATTTCAGGAGTAGCTATGGGGGCAGCATGTGCCCCCATATATGCTAATCTTGTTTTGTTTGATTGGGAAAATGAATACATCATTAATAATCCCTGGATGGAATATATAGGTTGTTATGTCCGATTTTTGGACGATTTGTTCATTCTATGGAAAGGGACAGAAGTATTGTTGAAACAGTTCATAGAATACATCAATGGATGCAGCCCATTTTTGAAATTTACCTATAATTTCAGTTGGACTGGCATTAATTATTTAGATACCTACATATTCAATGATGGAAGTAGGTTCCAATCCAAAATATATAGAAAAGATACATTCTGCAATTCTTACTTGGAATATTCTAGCAACCACCCTTATACACAGAAAAAAAGTATTCTGAAGGGGCAGTGTATAAGGGCGGCCAGAATGACATCCCGTAAGGAAGATATGATTAATGAAATCAAGTTTATAGGTGATCTATTTTTTAGGAAGAGGATATCCTGGACATTTAGTAAAGGATATTACTGAATATGTATCGAGTGAATGGGGGAAGAAATATGTACCCCTTTTGGGTATTGGTATCACCGTACCCATCAATCAAAGTGGAACAAATGATGGTTACCAGAGGGCTTGCATTTTGGGATATAGCCAATATGTTGGAGAAATAAGAAATATAATAGATAAAAACTGGAACATTATAATAAGTGATGAAACATTGAATGGTAAAATTGAGGAGAAACCTACATTTGTTTATAAAACTGGGATGAATATCAAAAGAATGATAGAAAGTAGAAGTACCCACCAATGGGGAAGGAATATTAATAAGGAAGGTACAAAAAAATGTGGACACTAATCAGTGTTCATATATAATGGAGGAAGAGCAGATATGCTTGGACAACATAATGGGAAGTAAAATAATTTTTGGTAAAGGGAATTGTCAAACACAACATGTGGTATATTTGGGGAAATGTACCACATGTTCAAGTTTCTATGTTGGAAAGATGGATAGAAGATTGCGGAATAGAATTTATGACCACTTATACTGTATAAAAAAGAAAGATAAGAATAATGCATTATATAGGCATTTAGAAGGAAGTGTTGGATGTGACATGTTTAAGTTTGCTATATTGGAGGTGATTAAGATTAATCCTAGGGGAGGGGATGTCAAGGCAATACTGGGGGAAAGGGAAATCAAATGGCAGATCAGATTGAATGCTGGTTGTACCCCTGGTATCAACGAACACATTCCCACTAAACCTCTTATTAGGGTTTAGTATCTGTTTACAGTGCAGCCTGTGTTATTTTTAAGAAGGATACAATTTTAGACAAATACGGAATGAAGTTTGTGTGCATTTTCATGTATATATTTTTTACACATTTGTATAAATATTGGAAATATTTATATGTAACTGAACTACATTACATTGTTTTTAGAACATAGTGTCAAGTCTACATTTTACAAGAAATAATTTTGATATCATTAGCAATAGTATTTTTATTATATTTTTTTACTATTTTGATAGTAATAAAGGTAATAGGTTTATTTAAGTGATTAATTGGTAAAATGGGTGGGAAATTTAGGTATATAAGTGTGTTTAATTGATTTCTGCTTGTTCTGATGAAACCTTTGTACTGTAGGTGAAAGCGCTTAACACTTGTTATTTCGGACAATAAATAGAAGTTTTTAATTAACATTGGATCCTGTCACAGTATTTCTTTGTGGAATCTTTTTGTGGTTTTAGTCGTTTGGATTTCTTTGTCTCAGTAAAGCTTTTTCAGTTTTCACTTCTATTAGCTTACTGCAGTGTTGTAGTGTCTCTGAGAGAAACATAGTGGAATGTTGTTTGCAGAGTTATAAGTGCTGGGCTGGGCTGGGCTAGTGTACTACCTGTGTAATTGCCTGATTCTGATTGTTTTCACCTGCTAGCTCTGCTAGTACTCCCTGGTTAACTTCCTACTATTTGTTGTGCTTCCTTTTCCCTTTCTGTTTCCTCAGGGGGGGCAGCGCTGCACACACAAGCACAAACATGTGCACACCAGCTCACATGCGCACACACATGCTTACATGGACTAAAACTTGCTTACTCTTGCTGAAACGCGCGCACACAGGTGCAAACGCGCTTACACAACTTTAAACAACCTTAGACATGCTTACTCCGGCTTAAACACGCACACACAGGTGCACACGCGAGCACACAGTCTTACTCGGATATACAAGTGTGCACATGCGCACAAACACGTTGCAAGCACTTCTACAAGAAACTTTAGTGTTATCCACGGCATACACCTTCAATTTCTTGCCTTTAGTGAGGGTACCTGTTGACACACCTCTTCCAGTGATGAGTAACTGACAGCAAACACATACCTCTCTGTTCCAATGAGCTTCACTTCTTTCATACATACCCCCCTTGTGATGTCACCTATCTTCTACTCTGATACTCCCCTTATCCTACTCCTACACTACACTGGCTGTGCTCATTTGCTATGTAAACTTGGGATTCACTATCCTTACCCTCATTTTCATAGGATTGCCTACTAATGCTTGGTTACATCTCTTAGACTGAGCTTCCCCCCTTAGCAACCTCTACTCGGTAGCCATGTTGTCTTCGGCCTGCCATTCCCTTGCATTGTAAATTAAGAATTACAATAAAATCCACATTTGTGGATTTTAATTATTGGTTTTCTGTTTTTTTAGAGTTCAGCGCGTTTGCGCGGCGCTGCCCTATGCTTAAACATTGGCGCTCGGGATAAAAAAAAAATACTTTTATTTTTATATTGCATTGGTGAACATTGCCAATGGCCATATATTTGGCCATTGGCATGCTTCCTCAACTGGATGCAGCCTTTATTTGGTGCTGTCATGGCTCCGTTTTGCTATTTGCAGAACGGTACTCAGTTGTCAACTGAGTACATCTCTACAAATAACACTGCTCTTACTCGGACAGGTTAGGGTTTCCTGGATCACAAATTTACCTCATTTGCACAGCTTTCGCCTGCAATTGAGGTAATTTGCATATCCAAGCCCTGTCCGTGTAAGACTCGTTTTAGGAGCTCTGTTGCACGCCCCTACCGGCTGTTCCTGAATCGCTCAGCAGACATGTTGGCTGCATGGAGTCTTACTCTACTCTTAGACTCCATGCAAGCCTTTGTAAATCCGGCCCACTATCTATAACTCTGATCATTGCAATTATTTATTAATTGTAAACCCTCCACATTTTCTTCCAAAATTGCCATTTTGCAGAGGGATTATTAGGGGAAGAGCAGCATTTTGAGTCAAAATCAGGGACAGTTGATAGGTTTGGATATACCTAATTCTATAAAGTGATTTATTTGTGCATACCTCTCAACCTCTTAACACAAGAAATCTGGACAAGGCCAAATATATTGGGGAAACATACAGACAGTACTAAAAATTGCTCTTGTATAAACTTAGACAGTTGATAGAATAACAGATCTTGCTTTAGCATGCATTTTTCTGAAGGGTATGAAGTCTGAAACTCAATGTCATTATTTAGTGACTTCATTCCTAAACGATTTGCCAGAAAAACACAAATTTTATGACGAGCAAACCAAAAATAAGAAGCAAAAATATATTCATTCTGGGAAAATCTGGACCGTTGAGAGGTATAGTTCAGCCGGGGCTGTCTTTGAGTTTGCCGCCCTTCCCCCCTCACAAAATCATGGTCGAATGAGGCTTCCCCATGCAGCCATTCCAATGTCCTATTATTTGGCTATTTCACTCTATTTTCCATAAACATTTTAATGTGCATACTGATTTACTTCTACAATGATTTGGATTTCATTTAAAAGTTTTATTTTACATTTTACAGCACAAACACTAATAGACATATGCTAAACAAAGCAATGGATTCTCACAATGAAAATAGACTTGGCATTAAAACTTCTCTGCCTTTGAAACTTACATTCATTGAAACAGCATTGAAACCCACATTCAAAGAAAATTAATCTGGCCAGTGGCAGATAAAGATTAACTTTGGGCTGTTTTCAAATCATAGGCCCCTTGCACATGAAACATACACGTGTTCTTTGATACACCTGCCTGATTGTATTAAATTATATTAATTAGATAATACAGTACAGTTATTAGAGGGTGTTTAAAATTTATTGTTTTGAACATTTTTCCAGTAAACAATGAAACAAAATGCATGCACCAATAATTTTTCCTTTGCATTTTTCCTATTTTTTAAAATAGGATATTTATTGTTATAGTAGGGTTTTGACATTGATTTTATGAACTGGATTTTAAGGTTTAAACCAAATACACCTCTGTTTTAGAGTGGATGTAACATGCATTTTCTGAATACTAGAGCTGCAGTTCATCTTCATTATGCTTTTAATTAGGTTATTCCATAATAATTAATTGATGGTATGCGCACTTAATTGACTTATGGATGTGATTGGTTGTGCTGCATTATTTAAATGCACTGGATGGGGATGCTTCTTTGTTCTGAAGAAGCCTAGTATTTTACTGGGTGAAAGAGCGCTAAACTGATTTTTTTGTGAATTTCTGCTATTACTGTGTTGAACTGATTTTTTTTTGTGAATTTCTGCTATTACTATGTTGGTGAACATTAAATGCTATTTTTTCCTTGGATCTGCTGTCTTGATTGTCTTGGGGAAACGTGGTTACTGGTCGAGTGATTGTTCATTTTTACTTGCTATGTTCCATGGCTGAAGGAGTGGATTCAAGTGGATTTATTGACACGCCGGATATTTTGAAAGAAGGAGATGAGAACTCGCCAGTGACGAGATGCGAGTTTAATGAGGTACTGGTTCTTTTAATCCAGCTAGTGGAGAACACTAACAGTTCCCCTGTTTCTTCTCAGGTTGGGTTGCCTGGTAATCAGAATCAGCTGTTTTTACAGCAAAATCCACGCAATGTGCGTGTGACAATGAACCAAGGTATTTTAAATGAGGAAAATAGGCGAACGGCTGCTTCACAGCATTTGGAGCACCATAATCAACAAAAACAGGATTTATACAGCAAACCAAGCAGCCATATCTGCAACAGAGACAAAGGTACTGACAACCAATTTAATTTTGATTCTTGGACTAATCGAAGTTTTAACTTCAGTGAAAAAACTTTCAATAACAGTATAGAGACTTTTGATGAAAATTTTAAACTGTTCAAAGAAAAGCTTTATTCCTTCAAAACTAACCAGTTAGAGATTGATTATCTGAGTGAATGTATTGCAGCTAACCGGGTCCCTAAGAGACTAAGAATTTTTAAATACCCCAACAACATAAAACATAACAGTTGGCTTTACCAACAGCTAACAGAACTATTTAACAAGACTGGGGTTGAACTGTTAAAATGAATGGTCCCAGACTATGAGAACCAGAGAGAGGTTCTGTTAAATGAGATGAATTCTCTGCACAATAAAGATGTTAATGAGAGTATGTCTAATTTTGATAAATGCAAATATAAAGGGTTGTTTCAGGATGTTGACAATTATCGTGACAAAATCATTAATAGAAAATTAGGAAGTTAGAAAGGGACCTTCTGGAGTACAGAGAAGGGACAGCTTATCCCCTTTTCAAAACTGGCCCTTCTACTTCTAATGGGGACTACGGGTACTCGGTTCGTAGTGAGATGAAATGCGACAATAATAACATTGATGAGCATACAGGTTACCCTTTAGGAGAACCATCAGTAAGAAGAAGCGAAAGACTTGCTCAAAAACAGAGGAACCATTCATACGAAAACCCCCAACACTACAGAGGAGGAGTGGGTCCCAGGGAAGAGTCGGAATTTTCGACCGACTTAATGGGGACGTTGACGCCGCTAGAGGAAAATGATTATATTGTGAACATGTTACAAGTGAACTCAGATGATGACCAAAGAATATGTAAAGAAGATAGTTTTACCATATATAATTTCACAGATATGGTTATTAATGATGTTTATTTTAAACTGTTCATTAAGGGGTTTCATTTTGTACCCTCCAGACCCAGGTCTATGGTAAATGCATTAATAGATCTGAAAATGTACATTAGACAATTAAACTTACAAATTTTCTTCAAGGGAAAGGAACTGAATAGAGAAGAACTGAGTAGAAAAAGTCTGTTTAACCCACCAGTTAATCAGACATTAAAAAGTTTTGAGGAGCTGGTGGAAAGTGAAGTTAGGAATCTTGACATTAAAAGCAGTGTTAGTTTGAACCTTTCAGAAGAAACATCTTTACTTGAACAGTTGAGATAAGAAAACTCTACCCCAGGATTCATAAAGCTCGGCGCAAGGCTTGCGCCGACCATGTGGTGTGAAGATGGCGCAGTAGTGCCAAATGCATATTAATGAAGGCGCGCTACCGCCATAGCCACATGCATAGGAAAGGAGCGCGAGTGCATAAGGCATGTCAAAGTGCCACACGGAGGCATGGAAATGTCAGCTGTTGACGTGCAACCTAAAATGCTTGCATATAACAATTTGCAAGCAATAGTAATCACATCTATCAGTGTCCGTGGATACTGAAACGTATGCAAAGGATGCAAGACAGTTCCTGTGAACACAAAATGAAGAAGCAAACACAAATGCACTGTAGGGAATAATGGGTCCCTATCCCTCGAACAAATTACATTGAAAACTGTGTGCCCGTAGTCCAACGCAGTGTAGATATTTATACCAAGTGGAAGTGAAACGCATCATGTTAGCATGCCGCCAATAGGTACGTCCAGCCCAATGGTCAGGGTCACCAGCTGACACATATTGTGAGTGAGAGTACACAGCTGGGCAGATGTGTCCATAACAAAAACCATGATAAATGTAAATATCTTGCAACCGTATGACAGAATTATATCCCACAACGCATGTAATAGTCACATACAATAGGTATGTCCATATTTAACATACCATATGTGACAGGAAATAGAATAAGCATGTAAACGAAACAGAAGGAGCATATAAACTGCTACAACAATATGGCAACATGTAGGCTTAAAGGAACAGTATTATCTGTAGCGTTGACTGTGGGTACGTGTTGTCCAGTACAATCAGATATGTGTCCAGAATATATCCCATCCTGGACATAGGAAAAGGTGGCATCCTACCAATGATCAGAACAGTTGGCCAAAATCTGCACATCTGCGGTCCAAGCCGTACTTGTCAGGATGTGTCACAGTTGAACGGGTATTACCTGGGTGTACCAACCATGTCATGAAAGTTAAGTATGGGCGTGTACCTATGTGCGTGATGTATAGCATGTGGAAGGTGAAACATGCCAGGGTAGTCCACACAGCCATACAGGTACCTGACATATGTAGTATATGCAATGTGTTACCTTGACCGTGTCATGGGCCATCAACCAAAGCAGTGATGGATGGAGTGTCAGGAATATGTGTGTGGGGGGATGGGTAATGGTATAATCCTCAAAGGCGAGACTGTATCATATGCAGAATAGGTGAACTGGAGGTGTATGAGGGAGCAGCGAGTGAAGCAGAAAGAAACACAAACAACATGTATACACATCTGCAATACAACCAGACAGGCCATACTGTAGAACACAATCCCACAAACATATGAATATTAAAATGTGTGATACAAATGTACAGAAATGTCACCGGCACATACTCACAGCTTGGTCCTGATGGAACTGGCCAAATCAAATGCAACAAACCTGGATGCATAATGGACTACCCAGTATCCCCTCCACAGCACACAACCCGCCTCCATACCTGAATGTCCACCAAATCCAGCCATACTTGGCCTACTAGTTTGGCGCAGCCACATCTACACATAGTGACCACTACTCATATGTAGTAGATAGTGTCACCCTAGGCAGTTTCAGGATTACAAACTATGTATCCCTTGCATGTAAACCCCCCCAGCACATTTTCGTAACACCAGAAGAATGGTCGGAATCAGTCTTGTTAAATTTTTGGATATCCCTCATGGGATAAGTAACCTGTGTAAACATTAGAATGGGTATCAAGACATGATGTCCAGTCCTGTAGACATCTGGACACAAGTTGGAATGTGCAGTAGTGGTGCACGAGACTGTCTAGCCCCAGATGGTCATGCAGAACCTACTACCCAGGATCAAACACCTGCCTGTGATGCACATGTCCCGACACAAATAATCGAGAGAACATATTGCACACATTCGCATAGTGGCACATGGAAAAAGGGTGATGAAGGCACTGATGTAAACAGGATACCCCCTGATCCACTGTGTGAGGAACAGTTACTGTGTGGGTAGGAGTGTCCTGACCAACAATGATACAATGCCAAATGTCCTGTGATTGTAGGAAATTACTATATACCATACTGCATGTAACAGTTGCCTAAAGCGGTCATGTCAGGATAGAAAATACGTAATTCATACAAGAAACAGACTAACAACTAAAGTGCTAAAGGTATAGGCTCACAGCTAGGAAACTAATGAACGTTCTAAACCTGCACTGACCGTGGGTATGTGTTGGCCTAAACAATTTGGGGTCCCCAGAATATATCCCAACCTGTACATATGACAATGTGTCAACCCTACCAATGGTCAGAGCATTCGCACAATAACTGGCCAACCTCTTAATCATTCACAAAGCCAGTGACCTTTGGAGGAAAGGTGTTGAATGAGAATGACTACTTACAACAATGAAGAGTAATAGATGCATTTAACTGCAGAAAATTAGTAGTAATACGAATCTGTCAACACGTTCCAAGTTAATAGTACTAATATGGTAGAAGTGTCCGTGATTGTCCCTGGTTTGTCATAGCCTTGTCCCTGTCACTGTAGGAACTAGTTTCCGAGTATCACAGAGGTCCGTACACATATGTACACCAACCAACTGTCACATCTGTTGACAGGACTATTGCATACCTGTAGTGAATTTATAACTGATGTCCAGAATAATATTCATTGTATCTATAAATTAATGAAATAGTCAAATGTGAAGGGAAACACGTGGAAACCCTCCCC
>NC_056727.1:237736947-237755544 GCF_019279795.1 Protopterus annectens
GCATGCTCCTGAGGCACTTCCCAGTATAAGAACATCGATGTCTGTGCAGTGACAGAAGCCTGCAAACCTACTGACAACACACCAGCACTACAGGTTATACCACATATCCTATAAGTATAGCCCCAACACCTGGACCAAAACATCAAGGAGGGAGTATCCATATGCAGCGAACACCCATACGGCCAGGTAACCGACAATGCGAAGCAGTGAGAGACCACCCATGTGCACTAACTGTAGTCAAAACACTGTACAGTCTGTAGCATGTGTTAGACCACACTCTCACACACAGGAACCCCACCCAGGCATCCAAGAGACACTGGGCAGTATGAATGTCCCACAAATACCAACAAAGGTACTCACAAATTACCACATAGGTAGTAAACCATTATGTATGCAAGGAGTAATCAGGGACCTGGGGACACAGAGTCGACAGTAACCTGGCATGTGGCCTCTGAGCCAATGTGGCTAGGAAGACTGCCTATATTGGACAATCGATCATGAAAAGGATTCACATCTACATCCAACAGAGGTCACTGTGCCCCTGTTGCTGTTCCCTTATCAGACCCATAATCTAGTACAATGACTCATACGGGATGCACCTGTACCTGACACCTGCAAGCGTTTAGGCAGACCTCAAAAGGTACCTCACCAAGAGGATAAAGGGTGTCAAGATATATGTCATATGCTGCCTGGCTGTAGACACCCCAGCTGAATGCAGTCACAGACTGCCACTACACAGAGGCATTGTTATAAGTCTGTTGCACAAGGCCATGCCCAACACAGTGAGTAATGGACATGCTCCACCCCAGGAAAATCAAAGCCATTGGAGCTGTGGGAGAGAGTGGCAGATGTCAACCCTCAACACATAATGAAATAGGATGTGCTGGAGGGACAGATACATAACCCCTGAGGCTCCCACACCCCTGGAACAGGATCCCAATCCATGTTAGGCAGAGCCCCTCACTGACACCCCGCAACAGGAATATTGCCAAGTGGATGGATGATCATAGATGTACACTGGGGGTCTTCACTGTGTCACATCCAGACAGAAGGCAAGCACAGTATGAAAATCCCATAAATGGCCCATAATATTCACATAGCAAGGCTAAAGACACACACACACCTGGCTAGGCTTACTAATGCCTACTGGGTGGATAGATATTTAGTATGAACCTATGAACCTATGAAGAGATACAAATTGTACAGGACACTAAGGATAATCACAAGGCTTACTCCAACTGATGGTAGGAACCATGTTGGGGAATTCACAAGATATGCTCTGAATCACACAGATATTACAAACAACATACCAAACACACACACATATTGCCAACATACAACCTGACAGGTGCAGTGCAACCCCCAGAATGCAAAATATCTATCCCAGCAGACTAACAGCTGACACCGGTGGCAGATGCTGAGGTAACAGCCATCATCTACAAAAGCAAAACACATAGCAGAAGTATGAGATGGTGTCCTGGGCTGAGGCCAACATGGACTCCAAGAAGAATGGAATGCCAAATCACACTACTGCCCAATGTCAGCTCCACGCACAGGATATGTACCTGTAAAGAGCAGTGTACAAATAACAGTGGTCCTTCACAACAAAGGTGTTGCCTGAATGGATATTGCAAACTACCACCAGGATCACTGACAAGCTTGGTCTGCTGGCTAGCTAAGTGGAAAGGATCAGCAGGTACCCGCAGACATAAAGCCACGGGGACCTACTGACACGACCCTACCCAGTGTGGCTGGTCGTAAGTGGCAGATCTGCTCCTAAACATGTTTGACCCATTTGAAACAGTCATTAAGGTCGTGATGAGGGCAATGTGGTCCGTCCACACCAGCGTAGCTGGACCATTACAAATGCTTCCAGACAGTACCCTCTGAGTTCGAGTATGGATGTTCACCAGCAATATAAACCCTATGTCAGTAGAGAGGTTGCAAACCAGACCAGGACAGAACTGACATGGTCAGACATGCTGCATCCATGTCAGACTACCAGCAGATGTAATTGGCATCCCACAAGGCTTGGTCCTGGGATCACGTTCATATATATGTCCCATAGGTACAGGCCAACTTGGAAGGACAGTGACTGAACATGTATGCAGAGAAGTACAAGCTGCCCACCATATCCTGACCCCAGCTGACACAAGCAGCCCCAAAGGGCCACATAGAGCAGACAGCTGGAACCCATAGCCATGTCCAATAAGCTAATTGCAGAATGTGTATAGACAACCACCGTGGATATACAGTAGAGGAGTGCCCACCAGTTACCCACAGGTGTTAACCCATTATGGACCTAACATGTAATGAGGGGCGCACAGGAAACAAGGTGATAGATATCACTGCATTGGACAAACGCATGTGGCTGTAGTGTTAGCAGAAACATACCATATCACCCACACCAATCATTGAAGGTTGTCAGATCTAGATAAAGGGGAGGTCACTGTGGCTCTGCAGTCATCCTTCATCAGTGTCACAATTGACTATAAGCAGCCTGTGGGATATACCTCAGCAGACTACCTCCATCAACTGTAAAGTCCACAACAGTACCACACCAGGAGTAGCAAAGGCATGAACAGATGCCATGTGTTGCCTGATTAAAACAAACTGCAGCTCCACAAGCTGCCATACTGCCACCCAGAAGCAAGCTGTGCCTGATGTATGAAGCCATGTGTCAGAAGCTGGAATCAATGAACATGCTGCACCTTGTACAATCTGAATGTCAGTGAGCTATGCACATGAGGAGACCTGAACCCCAGCACTGACATACATAGGATAAAGCTGCACTGAATGATCCATAACACAGAAGCCACCCCCACTCTTGAGTAAATTCCCAGTACAGGTTAGCCAGAGAGTCACCTATCAACACCCCTCAAGAGGAATCCTGATGAGTGGATGGGAGATGGTAGGTTTACCCTAGGTATCACTGTTATGTCAGAAGTAGACAGAGGCACAGAATACTAACCATGACATATGTCATGTCAAACTCCAGTTACAAGGTGTGTGGAAGGACAAACACACTCTGTGACTAGCATCAGAAATGGTCTATGGAACATCGCTAGTGTTTGCCAATGTCCACCTATGTTGTGGAATACACTACCAATGTTGGACAGGCCTGGTGTAGGTAGTCCATATCTGAACATAATGCTACATGGTCATATTTGCACAACTGGCCCCTACACAGTCTGTTATGATCACTATGAAGATGTCAAGCAGTGATAGGACTAAAGCCCAGGATACTGTCCACCACAGTGAAAGTACTGAACCAGTACACTATATGGTACTACAGTGTTAGGTCATTATGAAAGGATGTTGACAACTGTATGCAAAGTATCCCATGCAATCCCTGCAGGCACAGTATAATCCCTGTTGTGGCAGACATGAAGCAGTTGGCCAGTAAGTACACAACATGACACCCAACACACAACCATAAACGTGAGATATTGTTGAAGTTCACACCCACCCAAATATGTGGTGGACTGCAGAGTTCAACATATGGAAAGCTCACACTGGGCATGCTCGCACACTTTGATAAATGAGGCATATGTCAGACAACATGCCATGGAAAGGCTGAACTGGGCATGCTCACACACTTAGGCCATATCTCCATTTAGCAGTTGGCCACACATATCTGGTATTTGTACGTGTCATTCCAGGAACCAACCACAACACAGCAATCTGCCCAGTGCACACAGTAAATGACTACAGAGACATAAATGATATAGTGGATCGCCCTCATATTCAAACATCTTCCACAGATACACAAGTTGTTCATAGGAACAGGGAATGCTATGGCAATAAAGACCTGCAAACAGTCTAACAGCAACAAATATTGTGCATCTGACAATTAAACATATGGGTGTAGAGGTCAATACTAGGCTGTTTTCCCTAGGGAATGACAGATTAGCCAGAGTGTGCTTGGCATCTGCATCCCCAGTACAGTAGGCTACTGTGCCACTGTAAAGTAGGTCACATAAGGCAACGTGTGAGGCTAGTGAGCTGTGCCTCTGTCAAGCAGGGGCACAGTGGAGATCCCAGGGTTTGAATGTGCTAAGCCACAACCATGTTGTTGGTGTGTGCTGGAAGAGGGTTGCTGAGGACCTCTAACAGTAAGTGGGCATCAATAACAGACTGAGGGGAGCCCTGACTGCATTGTCTGGACAATTCCACTGTCAACACTGTGTTGTGATGATTATGTGATTGAAGTGTCATGCCGGTACTGTTTACAGATGTCCTCCCTCTGTGGGCTACAGCTCTGCAATGTATTAGCTCACTCTGTCTGTTGGACGGCCCATATATGGCTGGTGTACACCTGACAGGTGTCCTGTTGTGGTGCAGTCATTGGTATATGTGGGATAGCATGATCAATGCAAACCTTACACATGCTCATAGAATGCAATTGTCAAGGATTATGCAGAGTGGCCAGTATAGTCCCCCAACATGGGTCCTTTGAAGTCGTCCACCCCAGTCTTCACAAGTGTAGAGTTTGCTTGTGCTAAATACAGTTTGTTTGCAGTGACAACCTTGCCTGGGGGTGGGGATGGGATATGGATGTCCAGGGAAAGATGGGTATGGTCAGATATCAGCAATAGTGGTCTACCTCTGGTGTGGGACAGTGAGTACCCATGTTGCAGATGGACAGGTGCAATATGTATTCCCCCATGTGGCTGTGGTGAGTGGTTCTGCCATAGCACATGGACCCACAAATTGTAGTGGCTGTAGGGTAAAGTTGTAGAGGCCTGAGTAGTTCCCACACACAATATGCCTGTACCTGATGTTAACAACTGGAATGGTGTATATGAACACCTGCATATCCTGGCACTGTTCCCAGGGAAGCAAAGTGTGTGTCCTGGATGTGGGAGGGGTGTTCTGGACTGGGTGTGTTGTGTGTTACAGGTCCTGTGGTCACGAAGCATGGTATAGAACAAAATCTGCCAGTGTGATGCGCATATCTGACCCTGAAGTAGGTGGCTGCAAATGCATATATATGCTATCCCCCACCTGACAGGTAGTACTAGATGTACATACCTCTGTAGAAATAAAGATGTCAGCACCCTATAAATACTGCAGGTGCAGAACAGATGCCCAGTAATTCGGATAGCGTGCTCTGCTAATGCGTCCCCCTCAAGCACCATAATATAGTTAGGTAGGAGTTTGAACCATGCAAATGCTCAGTGTGTGTGTGTGTGTGTGTGTGTGTGTGTGTGTGTGTGTGTGTGTGTGTGTGTGTGTGTGTGTGTGGGTGAGCGGGGTTGATGTGTGTGCAAGTCTGTGTGAGGGAAGTGTCCCTTTTGGCAACTGGGAAAACACTCTACAGGATGCACATTCCCCTTTCTAAGCACTGATGATGTCAGCACCCTATAAGTTTAGCAGGAGAAGGAAAACCTCCCAGTAATGCGAATAGTGCGCTCCACTAATGCATCTGTCATGAGTGTCATAACATACTTAGGTAGGGGTTTGAATCCTGCAATTGCCCAGTGTGTGTGGAGGGGGTTTAGTGTGTGTGCAAATCTGTATGAGGGAAATGTCCCTTTTGGCAACTGGGAAAACACTCTACAGGATGCACATTCCCCTTTCTAAGCACTGATGATGTCAGCACCCTATAAGTACAGCAGGAGAAGGAAAACCTCCCAGTAATGCGAATAGTGTGCTCCGCTAATGCGTCTGTCATGAGTGTCATAACATTGTTAAGTAGGGATTTGAAACCTGTCAATAGCAAGTCTGTGTGTTTGGATGAGAGGAGTTTGTGTCCGTGTAATTCTGTATAAAAGACATGTGCTTTTTGGCATTCAGGAGATCACACTACATGATGCACATTACCCTTTCCAAACACTGATGATGTCATCACCCTATAAGTACAGCAGGAGAAAGGACACCTCCCGGTAATCTGAATAGCACACTCTGCTAATGCGTTTCTTTCAAATGTCATAACATAGTTAGGTAGAGGATTGAAACCTGCAAGTGTGTGTGTTTGGATGTAGGGAGTTTGTGTGTGTGCAATTCTGTATGAAAGACATGTGCTTTTTGGCAATCAGGAGATCACACTACATGATGCACATTACCCTTTCCAAATACTGATGACGTCAGCACCCTATAAGTACAGCCAGAGAAGAGGAACTTCCTAGTAATCCGAATAGTGCGCTTCGCTAATGTGTCTCTCTCACGTGTCGTGACATAGTTAGGTTGGGGTATGAATCCTGCAAGTGTGCGTGGGGGGGGGGTTAGTAGGGTGTGTGTAATTGCAAGTGTGAGAAAACAGATCCTTTTGGCAAATACTACAATACACCAGATGCTGCATATTCCCCCAGTAAACACAGGGGATGTCACCACACTATCAGTACAGCCAAACAGGGCTACTTGCCCAGTAATGCCAATAGTGTGCTCCGCTACTGGGTCAATTACCACTGTCAGAGCACAGATAGGTATGTTTTGGAAACGCACAACTGCCACGTGTGGTTGTGTCACACAATATGAGCATGTGTGGGTTGTTGTTCATAACAATGCATGCCATTGCCTAAACCAGCACTGGCAATGCACACATGATGTATGCGTGTGACACATACACATATATACCTGTGACCATCAGTAGTTACCATGTCTGACACGTGCCTCAAGTGGATAAATGGTATTTGCAATGCATAACAATATGACTGTGTCTTACTGTGCAGGGGCCACACGCGGTATGTGTCTATACAGTGTGGGTTGTATATGGTATAATACCTACAGCAGGGGATACACATCTGGTCTGGGCCATATAGTCTACATGTAGTCGATGAACAGGTGCTGCATGTTCCCACCTGCTGTGGGAGTGGTAACATGTTGTTCCACTGAAATTCAGTGACTACATGCTGGGAACCTTTCAGCTAGTGTGTTGTAGCTACAGTAATGCTCACGCACAATGTTTGGCTGGATGCAGTCCAGCCATATAAAGACATTTCTTGAGACTGTCATATTGCCAGTGTTGTTAGGGAGGATAGGTGGGTTTCCTGTGTATGGGAGGGTTGTGTGTGCCAGACTATGAACCAGGAGACAGTTCAACACACTGTTAGCTGCTCATGGATAGGCCCTGATGCTGTGCTGTGCCAACAACCTGGAGGTGTGTGTATCTGTGGTGCCTTGGGATACCACCCCTGTCCATGTGTGTTACATGTGTAGGGGACGACAGGCATGGTATGAGGTATAACCTGGCAGTGGTGGGTTGCACCTGTGAGCTGTGAATCAGGAATCTGGTACTGCACAGATATTGCAGTTCACCGTGCTGAGGACAGTGTCCAGTGCATGCATCTTGCAGTGTACACTGCTGGTGTTGTGTAGCATCACTGTTAGTGTCCTATCCTGTGTGATACCCATGGAGGTGGCTATGTAATCCGTGTCCTGCAGCAAAAGGCACTATGTGTGTATCAAGGGGCTTCGCCAATATACAATGGCCCATGGGTGTCACGTGCAAGCTGCCCCCCGCATATCATTGTGGCTTCCCTAGCACATAAGCACATGTTGACAGCCATTGGATACCCTATGAATGACACTGGAGATTGAGCAGAATGTAGACATAGAACACCCTTCCTACATATTGTGGTAGCATACCTGGTGAGGGGTATGATGGCAGCCAAGATCAGGCCCATACTGGCCCGTGCCACATGCTGAGAGATCCCTTCTATGTTCCCTATCATGTAGTCCAGAGAGGTATGTCTCAGGTCATCCATAGTGGCATGGTCAATGACTGAGTCATATGTGTCCATGCCTCTGACTGACCTGTATGCATGTGTTTTGTGGTGGACCATACTGCCCCACAGGCATATCACTGTGACCTTCACCATGTACAGCCTGTTAAAGCGGGACCCCACTGCAGCAGCCAAGAGAGGTACCTGACACATCTGTAGCAGGTGTGTTATGTAGCCCCACAGGCTGTGAGTGTGTAGCACATGGGATGTGTGTGCCATGTGTGGCATGTGCTCTGTTCGGCGTAGCGTATGCCTGTGTGCCAGCTGCGGAGGTGTATGATGCTCAGGCAGGATGCTATTCTGAGTCTCCAAGTATGCCCCAGTGTGTTCAGATTGCTGTCAGTGTGGGTCTATGTCAGACTGGTATTGTAGTCACTGTAGTATGTCATGCCACCTGACAGGGTATGGCAGTACTGGGTTCAGAGTGCTCAGTCCCCAGATTGGCTATGTGGTGGCATCCCACACATGTGTTGTACATTCCTGGCCAGGGGAGACGGTTGACTGCATACATGTGGCAGCTGTGACATTGCCACATGACTCACATAAACCACAGCTGGACCATAGAGGTGATTCACAGGTTACCTTTGAACATGCCACCATAGTAGTGTGATTGCCATGGTGATTACCAACACATAGGCCAATAGGGAACAACATACTGAAGGTATGTATGTGAGGTGTACTGCTACTGATTTCATAGCACTGGCATATGACTGCACACATGGGTAAATGCCAGGTAAGTCATGTGCAATGTGTCACAGGCAACGTACATGCGAACAGGACAGACAGTGATGTTCTGTCATGTGGAAACTTGACATACGTATAGTGCGCTATGCAGATGTCACTAGGAGTCCACAGAAGCTCTATAACTCTGCATTGCAGGTGGAAGCAGTGTTCAGGGAACCCCAAGCGATCATGCATGCAAACAAAGCTACAGTAAGCAGGGCTGGAAGTAGTCCATTGTACAACAAAGAAGGGGTTATACTTACAGTAGGTAACAGTGCAAATATGTAGGCACTATCAACATGTACCCAGGAATGCACAGCTCAGATGTCCATGGTAGAACTGATATTATGTCATAGTTAATTGTGATTTGTATTACATTGGTACTGCACACATATCAACATGCGCAAACATCCACATTGCATAGTCGTTGTGGGCAACATGCCAATATTACTGTACATGTCCATCATTGCGTATCACTACTTGCATTAGCTTCTCCCTGTGCTACCTATGTGTGTGGCTATCTGTTGACATCCTTACCACTGGTATGCAATAATGTGCAGCTGTTACACTATGGTACTTACTATGGGTGTAGATAACAATTCAGGACAGTCATACAGTTACTGCATCAGGCATGCTGGGATATACACACAGTCATATCAGCACACTGTACTGTTACCAACATGACACTAGTAATAAACTTCTATGTAGTCACCCTGTGCATCAGCAACGTGTTTACTTGTTCCTGCGCTGATGTTGGAGATTGCAGGAGGTGGCACAGTTTCATCATATGCACATGGTGTAAATTAGGTATGTGTGTGTATGTGTGTTGGTGAGGGACAGCAGTACAGGGTGGGGCACTGTTGGTGCAGTGTGTGCGTATGTGGTAGCCCTAGGTGTTAACATTTTGCATGTGTGTATGCATGCACACAGTTCCACCTCATGGCTGCAATATACTGGAGTTTGTGGACAGCCACAGACTGCACCTGGCAGGTCATACAGATCAGTGTCTGTGGCACGGACACGGTACCTGTGCCTGGCAGGGGTGCTACGGACCATTATCCGGTACTAAGCCAGACTGGGGACTGGCATCAGAAGTGGGAGTGTGTTGACTGGACACAGGTCCCTGTTGGGACTGTCCAGAGCCATGTGCACGTGGTCTCCTGGGGTGTCGATGACAGCACAGACCCAGCATTGCTGGGGCTGCTGCTGGCACTATGGGGCATCCGCCAGGCCTGTTGTCGTCCCGTCGACTGCCAGCTGCTGTTGTTGCTGGCATACAGCCACGTCGATGGCGCAACCGTCCACCATTGCCCGGCTCATGGACATAATGGTTATGGAACTGCTGTAATATGTCCCCACAATGTCTGTCTATGACATCTGTGAAATTATGGATAGCATCCGCTTGTGTCATGCATACTGTCAGTCATGGCTGTGCGACATGCTCTCAGCTCCCTCAGACCCTGTCTGGTGTACCTTCCATATGCGACTGTGCCTGCATGACAGCCAGAAACATAGCTGAGGTTGACAGACCTGTTTGGGCATGTCTGCCAGAGGCAGTACTCCCACGGATGCTCCCACGAGAACCCATGGGCAACTGTCTGTGTGGTACCATCGCAGGACCCTGCCAATGGCTGCTGTGTGGGAAGCATGTGCCACAGATACCACATTACCCTGGTCAATGCCCACTGTATCCTGTCCATCACCTAGGAACAATGGTGACATAGGATGTACTGGCAGGATGACTGTGCGCAATGATGGGGTTGACAGCCGTGTACTGTCAATTGGCTGACCAATGACGGACCCTGACACACCTTCCTGTGCTATTACACAGATATCATCATTATCAGTACCTGTGGCACCAAATTCAGGTTCCCTGCTGCAGGACACCAGAGCAGCACCAGAACCTGTGGGAGGAAAACAGGAAACACAGTTTACAATGTCTACACAATGTTACCAGTGATGCACTAATGCACACATGCACACATGCACACATGCACCCGTGGACACAGGCACACATGCACATGTGCACCCGTGGACACAGGCACACATGCACACATGCACACGTGGACACATGCACATGTGGACACATGTACACATGCACACATGCACACATGCACAAGTGGACACATGCACACATGCACACATGCACACATGGACACAGGCACACATGCACACATGCACACGTGGACACAGGCACACATGCACACATGCACACATGCACACCCTGCAGTATACACACAGAGCACTACTGAGTTACATTAGTATTACTAGCACTATCAGGGCTATTATAGGTATTGTTAAAACACACTCACCAGCATGGATGGGCTGCCTTGCTGTAACACTGGAGGGACCTGCAGAAATGAGGAGATTAATGTCAGTGGGCACAACTGTGCCATTGATACTGCATATGATACAGTGCAGTAGTACACCAGTTGGAAATATCACACCTGCACAATTACATACTATGTTGACAGCTACAAACCATGGACACACCTTACACATGCATAAACTAACAGTGTACAGAACAGTCAAGTGTACATATGGCATATTACCTGAATGCTCCATGTCATTTTGCTGTGTGGATCCAGCCTCCATCATGAAGCAGGTGTGTTGCTGTTGATGTTCGGGGCTGTAGCCACAACACTTAGGAGTAGCTCCTCCAGTCTGGTGAGGGGGGGATGTGTGGCCACCCCACCTCCTGTGGTGACCTGTTGCCTGTGGATATCCGACGCATGCTGATGGAAATTTCTGATTAAATCACTGCAGTGATGTCGTGCCTGCTCATATGTCCTATTATGCGTGCCAATTTCATTTACCCTACGGACAAGGTCTTGCCACAGTGCAGCCCTCTCCTGCTGATTCTGGCTGGTGCGGGAAAACAGTATGTCATAATCCACACCAGGCTCTGGTGTATCTCTTCATCTTCTGCAGCAGAGTAGGCAGGATTTCGCTGACGCGCCATGTCCCTGGAAGAGAACACAAACAGGATATCAGCAGACTATGTCAGCAATATATGGCACACATACAATACATGATACTCAACTGTAGTGATATACTACTACTCCCATATGTAGCATGTGTGTGTCTCTTGGTGGATACACAAGTACATGGCCAGATAACAGTGCTCAGCCAACACCTGTGCAACAATACCTGCCACATTTCATACAACATAGTAGCATGCCCCATTGGTCAGCACACTGAGACAGGTCCAATGCACAACCCACTCTGGGGGTTCATACCAAGGCACTGTATGTGGAACGCCATCCACTAATGTGATCTGGACACAAATTACTTTCGGCCTGGATATACATATCCCACCACCACCACCACCAGCACAGTAGACTACTTTGATATATATGTGATTAGACAGATATTCACTTGTTAGGACTGACATGGTATCCATGCAGCCCACTGGACCAGTGGAAGCCACAACCCACACTGCTGACCCTTTGCGAATGCTTCCACGGACATCCCAAAGAATGCATGGAACATGCATACACATTTCTAACCCAGACCCTATGCACAAAGGTTAGGCATCCTGTCTGGTGGACCCCAGCCAAGGAAGATTGTATAATGATAGAAGGAGGCTACTGCAGGACAGAGCAGATTCACATAAAGGGAAGGCATCTGTGGTCAGCACTGGTAATAAGCTCACGGTCTCTCATAACAACATCCACGGCCTACTCTGGGAGAAATGGCCACAAACACTATAGATAGCCACAAGGCCTTCTTCAGTTATGTTAGACATATGGACCGAATGCCACAGATATGCTCTGAGTTACTACACACCTACTTAACATTCACCGAACACACAGATATTGGCAACATTCTGGCAGACAGGTTCAGTTCACGTATCCCCCCTCCTTCTTCCCCACACTTAGACATACTTATCACAGCTGAATGTAACCTCCCTATCATCTCAGATGTCCAGGTGAGGGCCGCCCTCAGCAAAGCAGAACACACAGCATCAATGTGACCTGATGGTATCCCTGGATGTGTGCTCGTGAACTCAAGAGGACATACAACCGCATATAAGACTGATATTTAACCTTGGCAGTACTACGGGATATGTACCTGAACACTGGCATACAGCAACAGTGGTCCCACTCCACTAAGAAGGCACCTCTACTGACCCTGGGAACCACTGCCCCATAAGCTTAACCAGCCTGGTCTGCAAAGCTATGGAATGATTCAGTATGGGACGCATATACAGCGATACTGGGTACCTGCAGACACTTGTTCCCAGCCAGTTTGCCTTTGTGATGGGCTGATCCTGCCTTTTGAACCTGGTTGACCTTTCATAACAGTCACTACAGCCATTGATGAGGGCAACACAGTCCATACAGCCTACCTGGACTTGCTCTAAGGCCTTCAACACAGTACTCCACTCAGGCATCATAGACAAGCTCATTAGCTTACATGTTGGCTACATATGTCACATGATGGGTTGCACACTGGTTGACATACAGAATCCATAATATCGATATTGCAGGAGCCATGTCAGACTCAATGCCAGTCACATGTGGTATCCCACAGGCCTCTGTCCTAGGACCCTCTTGTTTGGCATTTATTTCAGATGTGAAAGCAAACATGTGCGGGTTGTGGATGACAAAGTTCCCAGATGACTGCAATCTAAGCGCCATAGTCGTTACACCAGCTGACACACACATCCTACAGACAGGCCTCACTGAAGCGGGCAACTGGTGCCAGGATCATGGCCTAACACTGAATGACATGTAATGTATAGTCATCCCCTTTGGGTGGAACTACGTGCACACAACATATCACATGGACATACCTATAGATACAGACCTATGACACATATGGAGGGTTCACAGTGTGTAGACTATTAACTTGTTACTTTACATTACCTGTGTTTGTCGCAGCTGGTTGCGTTACCGTTACTACAGCTTCCTGCTGCTGCTAGCCCAGCTTGGTACTGACACTGCTGACAGCTTCAACTTAGTTTGTGTACTGTGTGTTGTTGTTTGTGTTCTTATTTTCTTTTTTTTTTTTATTTCTCTCTCTCTCTCTCTCTCTCTCTCTCTCTGTCTGCCTCCAGACAGTGCAATAAAAGTATTGCATGTGTGGAGTGTGAGTACATGATGCTTTTGTAGGTATCTGCATAAGTCCATGTGATGGCCTCTGCACCAATTGTAAGCCAGCATTTGCTAATTGGATGCAGCCAGTTGTGTACTGATTGCAGTTCTCACTGTGATTTCAGGACAGTGCTATAAAAGGGTATGTGAGATAGGTGTTGCCCTTTCAGATTGTAATAAGCGGGGACCATGCTGGTATGCTGTGGACACTGTTCTGTGAGTGTAAAGGTTAGTATCTTTCTCATGATTCAGGCTGTGTTGTAGATTCACATTTCTCCATTCCTCTCTCCTGTTTACTGTAGTAAGTGTGTATGCACACTGACACCTACAACTATATATATATATATATATATATATATATATATATATATATATATATATAAATATATATATATATATATATATATATATATATATATATATATATATATGTAAATATACATACATTTTTATATGTACATTAACTGACATTATTACCTACTAGCTACCAACTAGCATGGCTGTTTCTGTTCACACACTACTATTATGTGGAAATCCACTAGTTTTGACAGTAAGTATACATGACATGATTTGTGTACTACACATCCTATATTCCCTTTACATTAATTCCTACTATTACATGATATATTTATTTTAGCACAATGTTCTTGTATAACAGTCATGGCTTAGTGGTAGGTCATGCAGACTACTGTTTCCAAGGTCCCGGGTTTGGGACTGACAGTGGGATTTTATTTTGCTTTTGAACTGACTACAGGACCTGTGAATCAGAGTGACTAAGGCACTTTTAAGCAGTTGTAACCGGGTTAGCGCTGGTTTGCGCGGAGCTCCCGCATGCGCGCTGACGTTCAGCTCTGTGCACACCCGCTTACAACCGCTAACAGTGCTTACTCTGGTGCACACCAGCTTATTTTCTTTGAAAGAAATGAAAATGGGAAGACAGGAAAGTGGTGAAAAAGGGGTCACAAGAGGGTAAGACAGTAGGGAAATAAGCTTGGGTTTTGCAGGAGGGATGTAGGTAAGGCCCATAGCTGCCCATTTCTTCATCAGCAACAGCTGTGCATATGTATGTAATTTGGTGTGACATTTGAAACCTTCACCCCTGAGAGAGGTGTCAGGACAGCAATAATACTTGTTGTACAGCCAATTGTAATTGATAGTTTCATGTCCAGCAGACATGCGTGCAGAATGGGCAGCTATGTATGGGTAACTTTTTGTGGGTACAGAGTGCCTTTTTTTTCTCAGGTGAGAGTGGTATGTCCGCGTGAAGGAAGTCGGTATAGCTGGGGAGGAGTAGGTTGGAGTAGGTCCAACAGACAAGACAAACAAAGACAGCATACAGGGGCGGTGTATGACACGTGTGGGGGTTTACACAATTGTGACGGGGACAGATGTTTGGATATCCAGAGCCCATGAGCCCACAGATGTGGCAACAGTGGGAACTGATATCCCACCCATAGGCCCGGTTGCCACTGTTCCTTCACTGCCCAGGGACGGGGCTGTAGGGAGCTGTGTAGGCCGGGCAACAGGCATGCCTGTAAAGTTGTGCCACCTGTGCCTCAAAGCTGGCGTAAGAGGCCCAAGAACAGAGTCCTGGGCCTCCCTATGCACCACAGTCTGGATGCCTCACGGAGGGTGAGTGGTGGTTCTCCTCCGGCCACACTTGCAGAGGGGATGGGCCCCATCCTGCAGCGCTTTTCCACCTGCCCAGGTGGCACAGGGCCACTTCTGGAGGAGGGTCCAGACTGGGCACTAGTGCCAGGTGCACTCGCCAGCTGAGGTGGGAGAGGTGGTTCGGGCTGGAACCCGCATTCCCTGTCGTCCTATGTTTTGCATTATGTCATGGCAGTTTGGGTCATAGTTCGCCATACAATACCATTCACAATTGGATTGTAACAGCATGCATTAGTATTCCCATTAATCAAACACCCAGATATTCTACACCATTGAGGAACAGTGAGCATAACACATGCATAATTTGAACAGCAATACACAATCCAACAACATGCAGGGTTGATTGATGGCAACAGAGCCATCAGGTTTGGATTATGAACAGGGCAGCTGCATCTGGCGTACATGCAAATATTTATGACCCAACAGGACAAATGTCCAGGGGTGTTAATGTGATTGCAGATCACCAATTTCACATGGAATGGATTATATGTTGTTATAGGGTGGGATGAAGAAAATATTATTAACACCTTCGAATACCAGTACATATGCTGTACATTTTCCTAATAGCTGCAGATATATACACACTACTGTTCTAACTACAGTTTCCTATATGATACCTACTTCAATTTGGTGATAGGACTGTTACATTGCTACATCAATATACATTTTTATTGTTATTCATACACGCGTTCATATCTGGCTTTGGTCAGCTACATCATCCCCTGCTACATTTGCTTTATATAGCTATAGACAACAGTGGATGTTTGGTATTTCAGACAATCATACTATCTGCATATTGCAGACTGAAACAACATATCAGATTTTGGGATACACATTCCAGCTGCAGCAACACTTTGAACACATTTCGCAGTTTGGCTCTGCTTGTCACATTAATTTCATTCTGTACTGACTGCAGTATACTTTATTCAGGGTTATTACTACTTTATTGGTGATTCTTAACTCTTTCTCACACTCTCTCACTTGTTTCATTTTTACTATTCAGGGTGGTACTTACTTCTAGGCTTTATTGACATGTTTTACCAGTAGTTAGCCACAATCACTTTCCAGCAGTCTGTCATGTTTCAATATTTCAACAGGGATATATTTCACACATGTGATTTGTTCTCATCTTCTGCAGCTGTACTTTTCAGCCTGCTGCAGGTTGTGTACTATTATATTACGGCTGGGGCATCTTTATTTCAGACTCCTTATTTCAGACATTTTCATTTTTCTGTTTGGATTGGTTAGACTGCAAATAACACTTTTGTAATCAAGCAATACTTGCAAACACTCTTACACTGTTACTTGCACATTTTATTACTTAGTGACTGTTACTCGCACTCTTTTGCTAACTGTCATACTTTTGTATTTCTTTACAGTTACTGGGAGAGGATTACTGACCTGCCTGGTGCAGGCGCAATCAAGCACCGGCCTATGCGCTTATAGGGCTTTCTGTGGTTCGCAGAACGAACACCTGCAGGCTGTAATATAAATGAAGTAACATTGGACCACACATCTCCATAATATCAGCTAGTTTAATTTACTTACATACATAATTAAAATGTAACTTAGTAGTAGGGGGCTGTTAGGCATTTGCCGGGAGCCTCCTGGATCCAAAGGTTCCAATTGGTCCCATGGCTTGCGTCTCTTCAGGTCTGCATAGGTGGTGATGGACCTGCTCACCAGTCCTATGGAATCCCTGTGCCAGCACTGGGCGAGATCATGGGCGAGCCAACCCGGTCCCACTGTCCTCAGCACTATATGCTCCCCACAGGACCTGGCCCTGCATGAGTTGGGCCTCATGATTTATCGGACTGGGAGCCAGACCATGATCTGGGACTCCTCAATGCCCCAATTCTCTGTGCTTTCAGCAAATACCTCACCTACTCCTGACATTAGTCCTACAATTGTTTTATGCTGTTATTCCACCTATGGGGCTTATATATGCCGTTTTTTCCCGCACTTATCTGTGAATGGCCATTTTGGAATTGTATCAACTCTGGCACAAAACCTGCTTTGTCACGCTCCACTTTCTATTCATTCCTATATATTTTTCTATTACTGCACTTCTAAGTGCAGCTGTCATGGCTTAGGTGGTTCAGTACCATTGACTATGGTGCATAGTATCCTGGGTTCAAACCTGGCCACTGATTTTTTATATTTTCTGACTGTCTAGACAGGCTAGGGGGTGTGTCTGTGTAAAGGCAGTTTTGTTACAGCTTGCTCAAGCGTTGCCCGGTTGGTTAGTTTTGTTGGCGCGGTAAGCAGCTCCGGCGCCAAATGAAAGGTACACTGGTCTACACACCTCATTTGGCTGTCAGCACTCATATTACACATTCAGCTCAGTTAAGGGGCAGACAGTTTCAGCATGTTAAACCACTGCTCACCTACTGGGCACTCATTTACACCCTGTTAAACCACTGTTCACCTACGTGGCAGATGTGACTCACCTTGTTAAACCAGTAGCTCAGGCTATATAGGCACATCTGGCATTTTTTATTATTTTGTTGTTATTCTCATATTTCTTCAAAATAAATGGCCTATTTAGCTACATTTTACATAAAATATAATTTTATATGTGTACATATTTGTCAGGGACATGTTTAGGTGCTTATTTTACTAAAAAATCAAAATTGATGTTAGGGGCTCGAACCATGACTGCCTGCTCTTCAGCTGATGTCTCTACTGCCACGCTTATCTGCTTTTTGGCACGAAAACACTTTTGCATAGTTAGTTCTTATATGCTTTTCTACTTACTGCTAACGTGTGGCTGAGCTCACAGACACGCCCGGCATTAAAACAAGCCGCACTCTACGGGCAAACATCTTTACAATTTAAAAAAAGATATAATATGTTCCATTTATATATTTAGAAGTTCATAGTCTGTGGAGGCATACAAAGGTAAGCTGTGTTGTGTTGTGTTTATTCTACATTTCCATGGACTCTGTCATTGGAGTGTTTACTACGGAACACCCTTTTTGCTCTTCTGGGGGCATGTTCCGTTTGCAGGACCTTTACGACCTACGGACACGCCCCTACTCATCTTCCCCACTTGACCGTGTTATTAGCAAGGTGTGATTCAGCATGTCCTCATGCATATGTATGACATGCTGACGCTACAATACGACCGCAGCCTCCGTGTAAGCCTTGTATCTCTTACACGGAGGTTTTGTGAATCCTGCCCATTGTTAATGGAGCCACCTATACCTAGTGATGGGTGCAAATTGAGAGATGATAAATCAGTAAGGAAAAGGAGAGTAGTATTGCTGGAATTGAATTCATCCTCATGTCCTGGGGGAGTACCTTCATGAGATGCACCCTGTTTTCCACAAAATATCACAAAGAGGTCATATCATGGACAAAACCATAGGTTAAAA
>NC_056727.1:237761044-237771044 GCF_019279795.1 Protopterus annectens
GGACAGGTGAGTCCGCTGGGACGGCCTTCCCATATGTTCTGTGATTAGGTGTGTTTAATTACAACATAAGCAAAACAGCATTCCAGATTAGTTGTAACAACATGCAATAATATTCCCATTAATCCAACACACCAAGGGTACAACAGTTGAACAGCAAGCATAACTCATGCATATATTGAACCACAGTGGTTATTCCAGCAGCATGCACGGATGTTTGGTAGCAACAGACCACCATGATTGTGGTGTTTAAACAGGGCACATGCATCAATGTGAATGCAAATATGTATAGAACAATAGGACATATGTCCGAACAAATATTTAAGATTACACATACCCATTGAGGTGTGGAATTGCATGGTTTATGCACATAGAGTAGGGTGTAGAAAAAAACCTTGGTTAACATCTTTTAATGACCTTTTCATCTACACTACATTCCTATTGACTGCAAGTGTATATCCCCTACATGTATAATTACACTTGCCACCATACATTAGGTTATGCAATGGGTTTGGCTAGTTCAATATATGCCTGACCTATATCTGACATACTAACTGTCCAGGATGCAGATGTTACTGCTACATATTTCTTGATTGCATTTATATTTCTTTATTTACATATCTGGGATGTTTTCACATGACATTTTCACTTTGATTATACAGAACCCTGCGTTTCTTGACACACACTCACATTTTTGGTGAAAAAATAACATGCTACACGTGTTCCAGATTTACCTATTCATGCCAGCCAGTAACTGACTGTTGTGGACTGTATATATGTTTCACAGCTACTAGCACTTCCATCACCCACTTTATGTGGGTTGCCAGCACCTTTTCAAACAGTACTGTTTGTATAATGCAAGGGTACAACAACATTTCAGACTCTGTGACACAGACACACTCTGGGTTTTAGACCTTTATTAATGACATTACACACTTTTCCACAGGCTCACTCCTTTATTTGTTTTAACGGTGTATATGGCAGACATGTTCAAGACATATTATACCTTTATTAATAGGTTAGAACAATCTTTGTTTCAGGCTCACTCAGTTATGTTATATGACAGTGCCTGCAGAGATATTATTCCAGACATATGTTACCTTTCTTAATGGGTTACTACACTCTTTTTCTGCCTCTCTGACGTTTTTATCTGACAGTACATGCAGAGGACTTATTCAGGCAATTTTATGACTGTTTTATTGGACTACAACACTTTCTTTCATGCTCTCTCCCATATTTTATATAACAATACATGCAGAAGGTTCATAGGTTCCGTGGCGCAGCCTTAGCAACCTATCAGCATAGGCTTGCTGATTCGTAGCACGGTCACCTGCAGCTGTAAAGTAAATGAAGGGATATTGAGACATACCTATCCGTTATACATACTCCATTATCAATTCTTACATACTGCATTCCATGGCTACATACTCAGTTGTGGGGCATCCCGCATCCCATGGGCCTCCTGTATCCATTGGTTCAGGTGGTCCTGCTTTCATCTCTTCAGGTCTGCATGGTAGTGACGGACCTGCTCACCAGTCCGAGGAATGCCTGTGGCACTGGTGAGGTCATGAGCTAACCGGTTCCAAGCCTCTGCCTTGTACTCCGTCTCTTGGAACTGGCCCTGCAGGAGTCTTGACTCGTGATGGTGGACAAGGAGCCAAACCATGTGCTTGGACTCCTCGATGCCCCAACGTTGCACTCGGAAGTGTGTTCCCTCTCCGACACCAGACATTCTAACTGCAGATGTGAGCTACAATCAGTTATGGCGTGTATTCCCGCCTGTGGGGCTTAAATATGCCGCATTTCCCGCACTTTTTTGTAATTGGCCGTTTAGTAAAATTCTCGGCTGACTGCAGACCTGCTTAGTAATGGTTAAACTACCATTCGTAAATATATGAATGTTAATAGTGGCTGCTTCCCCTATGTTGTCATGGCTTAGTGGTTTTGAAATTTGATTATGATGCACAGGGTCCTGGGTTCGAACCTTGTCATTGTTTTATTTTAATACTGTCTAAACAGGTTAGGGGGTGTGGCTGCATTTAAGCAACTTCAGTCTACATTGCTCCCCAGTGCCCTACAGTGCCCTGGTTGGCACAGCGTGCAAGTCCGCGCAAACACATTGCGCTGGGTAAAGTGCTATTAAACTATGGGCACCTCTGTTTAGCTGGGTAAAGCGCTATTAAACTATGGGCACCTCTGTTTTGCTGGATAAAGTGCTATTCAACTATGGGCACCTCTGTTTAGCTGGGCAAAGCGTTGCTTAACGGCAGGCTATTGTATATCTGGATCCTTTAAAAATATATATTTTGTTCACTGATACATTGGCCATTTCACTGCTTTTACTAATATTTTCATCATATATGTCTGGTATTATTTCAAATACTGATATAAAACATAAATAACAAGGGGAGTGGTGGGACTCGAACCGTGAACACCTCTTCTTTGTGCATACGCTCTACCATTACGCTATTGCAATTTGGTGTGATTTGCATAAACATTCTTTCTTATGCTCTTCCATGTCGGAATTGCTAACTATAGCTAAGCAATGGGCACACCTGCGCACACATGCACAAATACGGGCACCTATATCATGGATTTAAAAAAAATAAATAAATATTTTACTTTTTATAACTGTGATGGGGTTTACAGTGTCAGGGAGTATGGTGTTGGGTGCAAGTACATTTGAGCGAACTCACTCTTGTGTGTTGACATTTTGCTTTTACTACACTTGCAGGGGTATGGGCATTTAGACTGCTCAGCAGTCGGACACGCCCCCTGCTTTCATACTCGGTCCGTGTAAGAGTTACAGTTGAGTCAGCGTGCCCTCATGAATATTCATGGCACACTGATATCATACCATTCAACTGCAGCCTCCGAGCAAGACTTATTAAGTCTTACACGGAGGATTCATAAATCTGGGGGTATATTTAAATAATAGTATTACCTATGATGTTATATAACATACAAGCTGTTCTTTTTTTGTTGCCAAGCAAGCACAGTATGGAATAAAATAAAGCATTAACATAATTTCTTTGGTATTATAATACCAAAAAATGCACCAGCAGGACAAATGGAAAACACACTCTTTTTTTTACCAGGTTAAGCGCTTTCATCAATAAAAGATTGACTTCATCAGAACAATAGGTACAAGCAGCCAAACTTTTAAATACATAGAGACCTGAACCCATAGGTTGAAACCACACCAATCACTTCAAATCTATTAGAATAAATTAATAAGTAATGACTATTTAATACAAAATTCTTATTTAAAGTGGGAAAATGGAGAAAACTTTTCAAATTTTTTAATTTTTTTTTTTTTAAAAAGAGAAGTTTATGTTAAAACAAACCATTTAAAAAACAGATATCAGAATTATTACACTTTATATTTAGTGTATCGCATTTTATATTTTGTACTTTATATTTTTCCAGCTTTTTCTTTTAAGGCTGGCACAATTGATATAAAGTCATTCAAGGGATTTATTATATGAATGAGGCAAGACAAACATATTTGTATAATGACCCCAGACAAGGGTGGTGGCATTGTAATCTTCAATACAAAGGATTACAATAATATCATGCAAACTATTTTGTTTAAAGAGGAGAATTATTTGCAAGTATCTAAGAACCAAATTAACATTTCCTACCAACATATAGACAGTTTTTTGGAGGAATATATATTAGAACAGAGGATTAGTCAGGAGACTTACTACTTTCTTTTGAATTCCTTTCACAAAATACCTGGATTTTTTGGCATACCAAAGGTCCACAAAGATGTTTTGAACCCACCTTTTAGACCTATAGTGGCGGCGGGAGGATCCAAAACTCACAACTTGGCAATTTTTGTGGATAGAATGTTCAAGTATGTTGTAGAGGGGAGTCCTCATCTTATTCAAGATTCCTGGGAATTATTGAGTCAAATTAAGTTGGACCTTTGGTCTTCAGATGTCATTTTCCTGACAATTTATGTTCAGGAATTGTTTTCCTGTATTCCCAGGAAAGAGGGATTTGAATATTTTGAGGAAACTTTGTTTTCCTGTTCTGGTTTGGCCCCTGAACAGGTCAATCTTGTTTGTGAGATGATGGCCTTGGTTCTAGATAACAACTATATATTTTTTGAACGCCAATATTATCAACATATCAAGGGGGTTGCTATGGGGGCAGCTTGTCCCACTGTATATGCTAATATTGTGTTGTTAGGATGGGAAATGGAACATATTATCCAATGTAGTTACTATTCTGATATATTATTATATAGTAGGTTCTTGGATGATATTTTTATTTTATGGATGGAGAGAAAGACAAAATTCCGGGTTTTATTGAATACTTAAATAGTACCACCAGATTTTTGAAGTTTACGTTTGAATTTCACCACAGTGAGATCCATTATTTACATACTACCATAGTAAAAGACCAAGAAGGTTTTAAATCTAAGATATATAGGAAGAAAACCTTTTTGCAATTCTTACCTTCATTTTAATAGCCATCACCCCCTTTTCTAGAAAAGGAGTATTGTTAAGGGGCAAGCTATCCACATTGCTCAGATGGCTTCTCAGAAGGAAGATGTTGTTCAAGAATTTAAAAGGTTAAGCAATATGTTTGTGGAGAGAGAGTATCCTATAGAGTTAGTGGAAAATATTTTGCTAGAAGTTCTTGAACAGTGGGGTTTAAGGTATAAACCAAATATTAGGTAGTGATTTCAGTGAAATTCAGAGTATTGACAAAAATAAAAAAGTGAAACAAATAGTCATTTCACCCAAGCTTGTATTATACAATATAGTCCATTGTGCAGTGAAATAAAGAATATTCTTTACAAAAATTGGAAAATTTTTAAAATTGATCATGATGTTCTTTAGGCAGTGGGTCATAAGCCCTCATTTTCTACTAAAGTGGGTCGTAGCCTAAAGTCAACTTTGGAAGGTAGTTCAATATTAATAAATAACAAGAAAAACAAACACAACAGAGCCTGTGGGCATTGTTCACAATGTAGTTTCATTTTACAGATAGAAAGTTTGGTTCTAAATAATAGGAATAAGGACACAGTATTTTTTAAGAAAGGTAATTGTCTTACTAGGCAGTTAGTGTGTTTGGCTAAGTGTAATGCTTGTACAGGATTTTATATTGGAAAGACGGAAAGAGCATTTAAGTCTAGGATATACGAACACTTATACAAGATAAAAAATGAAAAGGTAACCAATGCCCTGTACAGGCATAGTAAAACATGTAATGTTTTTTCTGGTTTTAAATTTGGCATTTTAGATGTCATTCAAGCCAACCCTAAGGGAGGGGATTGGAAAAATATTTTAAATAAAAAAGAACTTATGTGGCAATTAAGACTGGCTGCCAACTTTCCCCCAGGGTTGAATGACTTTATATCAATTGTGCCAGCCTTAAAAGAAAAAGCTGGAAAAATATAAAGTACAAAATATAAAATGTGATTCACTAATATATAAAGTGTAATAATTCTGATATCTGTTTTTAAATGGTTTGTTTTAACATAAATTTCTCTTTTTAAAAAAAATTAAAAAATTAAAAAGTTTTCTGCATTTTCCCACTTTAAATAAGAATTTTGTATTAAATAGTCATTATTTATTAATTTATTAATTTATTCTAATAGATTTGAAGTGATTGGTGTGGTTTCCACCTATGGGTTCAGGTCTCTATGTATATAAAAGTTTGGCTGCTTGTACCTACTGTTCTGATGAAGTCAATCTTTTACTGATGAAAGCACTTAACCTGGTAATAAAGAGTGTGTTTTCCATTTGCCCTGTTGGTGCATTTTTTGGTATTAGTGTTCGACTATACATCAGTTTTGCCACTCATTTGTTTCTTTGGCATTATGGTAAACCTAGTATGGCCTTCACACATTATATTAAAATATGGGATGATTTTGGAATGAGATTAGCAGTGATATCTTTCATATTTTATAGCCTCCATTCTTTAAAAACAGCATGCAAGGATTAGATGCATGATATTCTGTGACATGGAAGAATATACTTATGCAAAAAGAAAAACTCAAACCTCAGAATCAGTCATTAGATTTAGTTCATAATAAAAAAAGTTATGAGTTATAAATAATTATACACAAAAATGTATTTCTTTGCCAAACAATTATTGATATGTTAATTCAGTATCAAAATGCTTTAAGAATTGCATGTCTAAATAAATGTGTTTAATAAATGTTTTTTTCAAAATATCACATATATCCTTTACAATAGGACTTACAGAAAGTATCACTTTTGATAGCATAGAAGACTGGAAGATAAGAGAATTTATTTGTTGGTTTAATAGCTTAAAATGAACTATTCTGCTATCATCTGATAAACTATAACTCACCACTATAGACTGGGTCCTGGTCAGTTGGTATCCATATGAAGTATTGTACAATATATATCTTTTAAAATGCATGCTGTGAATGAGCATTATTTAAAATATATCATAGCCTGCTAAAATAATTTCAGTATTGTTAAATTAAATGATATCCAAATCAGTTTTTCAGATCTTCCCTGGGATTCATTAACAATCATGTAGGCACTGTGCTACGTCTTTACAATGTAAATATGTTAGCACAATGAGTAGAAGTGCTAAACTGAATGTCACTGCTCATCATTACTGCACTCCTACATGCTCCTTTTCATGGCCAGCAATAGTGGTCACAGCCATGGAAAGGTGCTCACAAGCACAAGCACAGAATGTAAACAAAATGGCTTGCATATAGGCAGTGCTCACTTACAAGCATGTGTTATAGTCCAGACACTTTAAGGGAACCACCGGGAAAGCATAGAGAATGAGGGGAAGTGAAATGGTGGAATTATTACACTTAAAATGGGTTACAATGATTTAGTAAGGTTGAAGAGAGGAAATGTTTAATATGCACTCGTATACTACAGGCAAATTTGACAAAAGTATATAAGAAGCATTTCTGATATAAAACCTGCAATACTGATATAATGATAATTAATGTGAATGACAATTCCCACAGTCATGCTCATGAATAATAATGAACATGCTAGTAAAGGATGTGAAACGGACATAAAGATTCAGTGTAAGAAGGGGAAGTGAAATGTAATATATATACTAACTAAATGCTGACTTGAGGTAACATTTAGCAAGGGAAGAAGATACTGTAAGGGATGAATGCATAGAATGCAGTTATTGCATATAAGGATGTATATACAGGGAATTTAGGTACAGTATGCAAGCTGACAGTACCGCTGTATTATCCATCTCTCCATGTATACGCAAGAACAAAAGGACCTTACAGCTGCAATGTCATGTAACTCATAAATGGACATGTTTATGCAAAGCAATGATAGTGGCACCAATAGGAAAGGGATTTATCACCTACAAGCATGCAATAGACAAGCAAGTGTTTTATGGTTATGAAAAGGCTACTCGCCCATCTAATAAACAACATACACAAGTGAGTAGTACTGGGCATGCTCACATGCAATTAGAGGGAACAGTAACACAATAGAAATTCAACAGCAGCAGCAACACAATAGAAAGTGTTGTAACAGAGGACCAATCGCATATTCTTATAGTCTTCAGCATGCCATACAGTAAGAAATGTTTATGGAGTCACTGCCATTAAGCTGTATAATGTGATGGAATCAATTACAGTGTTAAGCACATGTCTGGAGGAAGACATGCAATACAGAACATAATTATTTTCTGAATAGGTAATGGACATGAGCAAGAAATGACATAAGAAAGATTTGCATCATGTCATTTGTAAACACATACTTGAACAGTATCAGAAAGATGCATAACAATTTTGGGCACCACAGACATACCCATATCTGTCATGTAACGGCATACAACACTATCATACCTTATAAGGTATATTGATGACCTAGCTGGTATGAAATAAGCTGGAACTTTGAGTGTGACTGTGTGTGTGTGTGTGTGTGTGTGTGTGTGTGTGTGTGTGTGTGTGTGTGTGTGTGTGTGTATAAGTTCACAGTTGTCTGATACATTTGTCTGACAGACTACCAGACTCAAACCCCTGATTGTTATTCAAGGCTTTTTCCAGATGTCTGTATTCAACAACAGATAGCAATGGAGTTGTCACAGATAACTGAACTGAATGTGTGTGTTAACACAGGAGGTATGAATATAGTATGAAGATTTGGATTTGCTCATAGTGCCTGAAAGAACCTACACATGTTACTATCCACACAATATTGAGCATTATAATATGCCAGCTTCTTTGACAAGGAAGCTGCTTCCATCATGTAGAACACTCACACTGTTCCAGAACTGAACCACAGTCTATCTGTGTAGGTATGCCATAAAAGCCAGTACTCAGTGCATGTGCCACAGTAGCACGCACAGCACAACATGCCCCAAATAAACATTTCACTGCCATGCAATCACAACCTGTGATGATATATCATTGTTCAGCATAAAAATGGATATGAATAACCATATGCAATGGAATTGAAGTGATGTCAGTACATTCATATAATATTGACTCTTTCAAGAGTTGAACAGCAAGTGATGTGACTGCACTGACTAATAACAGCTAGATAAACCACAAACACCATCGTGGAAGCCTTACAATGGCTACGGCAATCCACTTATGCCAAATTATTACATCAGATACATGTGTGATAAACAATGTCTGAGATGAAAGAGATCATGGAGAACTCTCACACCGTACATAGACACATTATAATTGTGATACATATCATTCATGCATTGCAGTATAAGGCACAACAATGCTAATAGGCACTGGATATGGATGTTGAAAACAAGAGCACTGACAGCAGACAGTCCATGATATTGGACAAGATGTATCATGGTAAAAATGTCATAACTGCGACATGTGTGGTTATATGAAGACATTATATCATGTTATTTCTGCAAGTGATACGTGTCCCTGTATTTGCTGTAGTGTGTCATTAACAGAAAGCATGTTGTCTTATTCCCTTGTTCCAGAGGACAACACTTACTACATATGTTATGTAAGGAAAATGAAATGAAATGTGAAAAAATCTCCTAGCTTTTTGTAAGAGGGATCAATATCTGTGCTGGCAAAGCAAATTTGCTTGACAACAGTGTTAGTGACATGAACTTTCACAATAACACTAAACACAATGTAGTCTGAGCAGTAATGAATGAATTTCAAATAAATACCGGAGATCACAAGCTAAATGTCATTGCCAGAATCATAAGCACCACGCAACCATGTTGAGGTACAACTGAAACAGTGAACAGCTAAATGGATAACATCACTATTGTTTATTAGCTGGATGTTAATGCTAAAAAGTGTTGAAAGTGCACAATAACACTGCACAGCTACACGTATATGCCTTTGCAGAATAGTATGCACAGTATGCAAGTGAAGGACACATTCACAGCTGGACCCCAACATCCTGTATGTGGAGGTACACAATGTACAAAGCACACTATCAAAGTTGCACAACAAAGGAGACTGCTCACTCCAAATGTGACATAATGCAAGTATGTTATCAGTATGTAATCAATGTGTAGACAAAATGTTTTTTTCACTGGTGATGCTAGGATTTGCTGGTGTCACAGAGTGCCTCTGTAATACAATCTCATAATTAAAAGTATACATAGAGGCATTGAAGGATGGCTGATGGAATATGACAGTAATAACTGTAACACTATTGGAGCAGTAATGGAATCAAACCCCCAACCTGTCTACTTTACACCATCTCTATACAACACATTATCAGCAGCCAGTGCCACAGGAGAATAATGAGTAAAGGTGAGACATACAGCATCTATGAAGAGATGACATCAGTAGTGTATTGTCAAAGGGCTATATCTGGTAACATTAGTTTTACAGATAATCAGGGCTTGTAAAAGATGCCACTCCAAATATGTGTAAAACAACCATGACTCCATTGGCAGTCACACTTGTAAAAGTTAAGCACTGCTGTATTCAAACATCATAGCTATCTAGTTACACATTATAGAGAATAGTGTGAGATATGTAAGCACCACAAAAGTCTATAATTCATATACATTCAGT